>NW_028270175.1:69442767-69722767 GCF_037043375.1 Chiloscyllium plagiosum | reverse complement strand
CACACACGCAGACACTCACACATACACAGACACACACAGACCCACACACACACAGACACACACACACATACACACAGACACACACAAATCACACACACACAGACACACACGCACAGATACACATACACACACAGACACGTACACGCACACACATACACACACACATACACAGACACACACGCAGACACACGCACACAGATACACACACACAGGCAGACAGACACACACACATACACACACATACACACACACACAGAGACACACACACAGGCACACACACACACACCGACACACACACACACACACACACACACACACACAGAGACACACACACAGGCACACACACACACACCGACACACACACACCGACACACACACACACACACACACACACACACACACACACACACACACACACACACACACACTCACACACACCCTTAATCAGTGTAAAGCTCTGTCTCCAGCCCTGGTTAGGATTCACTCGGATTCTGGTCCCAGCGCGGTTCAGGTGACGACTGTCCCATCGCAGCAGGTCCTTTCTTCCTCAGTAATGAAATGTGTTTATTCAACACAAAATACAAGGATAAAAGACTTTTCGGTACATGCCAAAATATGAAAATTACAAATAGACAACATTGTTAAAATACACTTACTATGTGGAGCTATATAAATTGTTATGTAAATTACAAAACCATGGAAGTGGTGTGTAGACTTTATCAATCATTATTTGACCCAGAGCTGAGATCCTGATTTCCCCTCTGCCAGTGATTCCCTTCACTGAGATTCCACCCTGCCTCTCACGCAGTGTCTAGAGGGGCTACAAGTTCCTGTTGGCCCAGAATATTTAAATTAATCCACCTTCTCCCTGGAACCAATCTATTGGTCTATTGGATTGCGTCTAGCTGTCAGCAACACAGCTCTGGGACGTTATTGGCGATAAATGATCTGGAATGACAGCCAGTATCAGCATGGTGCTCACAGGGTATGGCACCAGACAAAGAGCTTACAGTCTGTGAGAGTTTCTAAGAAAAGTCTCTGTGTATTTCTCTTCATGCTGTCTCCTGATCTAACTTCACATTCGTTTGACACCCCTTGCTCTCACTCACTCTGTCACTGTTTTATTTCACTCTGTTTATCTCACTTCACTGTCTTTCTCTCTGTTTATTTCTCTCCCTGTCAGTCGAGCTCTGATCATTCCCTCTATTTTCAAGTTGTCAAGTTGAAAAGCTCATGGACGCATGGTGGGCTGAATGGCCTCCTTCTGTGTTGTATTAATCCTGACGTTCTCTGACCACAGTAACAAATTTTGGTGCTTGTAGAGACAAGCTGTTCCAGTGAAGGACACAGTGGACGATTAAACATTATCTTTTCCTATTTTCTGACATGCAGCGACATCAATATATCTGTTCAAACAAACAAATTCCTCATATTAAAATCAGCACACTTCACACTGCCAGGCCTCTGTGTTCCGTACCCTCTGTTTTTTTTTTGTTGGTCTTATCTGTACTGGGATTAGTCTCCAACTCCCCCTCAGTCACTGTACCTGTACCCACCGCCGCCACACACTAGTCTAAACCCTCATAAAGGACAATAGCAAACCTGCCTGCCAGGAGATTGCTGCAAGTTCAAAGCCATCCCGTCCATCTTGTTTATATCCGACCAACCCGGGAATCCCAATGATCCACATATCGGAGATTGTTATCAGTTCATGTCCATCCCGTCATTATTGTGTGTATCCTACTGACCCGTGCATCCCAATAAGCCACGTATCGTAAATTGTTGCCAGTTCAGGTTCATACCGTCCTTTTTGTGTATATCCACCCGACTCGCGAATCCCAATGATCCACATATCGGAAGTGCTGCCTCCTCGACCAGCACTTTGATCGTGTACTTAACTGTGCTACCTTACGATTCCTAACCTCACTCGCACGTGACATATTCTAATGTCGCCAAAGTTCAAATATCCTTTCAGCACAACTCCAGCAATGCCTTTTCTTTAAACTGGATAGACTTGATAATAAAAACTTAAGTATCACGTGAGGAAAGTGAGACCACTGAATCAGTCCAATGACCATCGGATCTGATATCTATCCCTGCCACCAAACCTGCTTGACATGGCATACATATGGGCTATCTATTTGCAGATGAACGAGGATAAAGAGAAGATTAGAAAATGTCAGAGCAGATGGATGTAATTCAGCTGTTTACTCAGCTTTGTTATTCAATTGGATTCTAGTTATTCTGTTCCTTTCAAAGACAGCGTCTTTACCCAGCGGGTCAGAAAGTTCCCAGTGTCGTTGTGTACACAGTCCTGCAAAGGCATTATCCAGTGCCAGGCAATGGGGTGTGGGGTGTTCAAGGGGTGGCACAAGGAAAGGCTGCATGTAGTGACGATGGACTGATGGAACTGAGAGAGAAGGAATGGGCATCCAGGAACACTGCACTCAGACAAGTGGCCGGGGGAGATTCCGAAACACCCAGAGAAACCCGCGAACCACGTCTGCTTTTACAAAATAACTGTCACATGTGCTGCATTTCTCCATCGAACAAAAGCAAAAATACCGTAGATAGTAGAAATCTGAACCAGACACAGAAACATACTGTGGAGAGAGAAAAGA
Organism: Chiloscyllium plagiosum; assembly: GCF_037043375.1. Classification (NCBI taxonomy): domain Eukaryota; kingdom Metazoa; phylum Chordata; class Chondrichthyes; order Orectolobiformes; family Hemiscylliidae; genus Chiloscyllium; species Chiloscyllium plagiosum. The sequence continues at coordinate 69,720,146 of NW_028270175.1, read as the reverse complement.
GTTAATGCTCCCAATGCAGACACGGGAAGAATGTACAAAGTCCACACAGACAGGGTCCAGAGATTGAAAATACACCAAATGTCCTCAGCACTGTGAGGCAGCATTGTTGTGTCACCACGTTGCCCAATGATGGATAATTGGGGATAGTATAGTTAAAAGCATAGATACTGTTCTCCGTGATCAGGATTAAGAGTCCTGAAGGTCGTGTTGCCTACATGGTGCTCGGGTTTGGGATATATCATCTGGGTTGCAGAACTTGGAGCAGGAGGGTAATGATCCAACGGTCAGGGTCTGTGTAGGTACCAACAGCTGGACAAACAAATGACAATGAGAAGAGCGACGGGTAATACAGGACTGAACTATTATATCGGAGTACATGCAGTATAAGGAATAAGGTAAATGAGCTTGTGACTCATCCATAAATTGGCAGGTACGACATAGTGGGCATTACAGTGATATCGCTGCAAGAGGATCAGGATTGGGAACTGAATATTCAAGGATATTCATCCTGTCGAAAAGATAGGCAAGTGGGCACAGAGATAGAGTTGTCTCAGTATTAAGAATGGAATTGAATCAATGATCAATAAGAAGAAATGAAATAAGGTCAGATGGTGTAGAATCTGTGTCGGTAGAATTGAGGAATCAAAAAGGTGAAGAAATGCAGTTGGAGTTATAGACAGGGAACTGGGGTGTAAGATACACCAGGCGCTAGAAAGATCTGTTGGAAAGGCAAAGTTACAGTGATCATGTGGGATTTTATTATGCAGATGGATGGGAATTCAGACTGATGGTGATTGGCAGGAAAAGGAATTTGTAGAATGTCTACGAGATGGCTTTTTTGAGCAGCTTGTGCAGGCAGACTAGATGAGGGGAGCTTAAGGTGACAGTGATCATAATATGATTGAATTTACTCTGCAATTTCAGATGGAGAAGTTAGAATCAGAAGTAACGGTATTACAGCTGAATAAACGCAATTACACAGATATGAGTGAGGAGGTGGGTAGAATTGACTGGGAGACGTGCCCAGCAAGAAAGACAGTACAACAGCAATGGCAGGAGATTTTTGGAGTAATTCAGGATACAGCAGATATTTATTCTGAGGAAAAAGAGGCTCGTACAGGGAGGATGGGACAATCATAGCTGACCAGGGAAGTCAGGTATAGCATAAAAGCAAAAGAGAAGTGATATAATGTGGCAAAGTGCAGTGGGAAACCTGAGGATTGGAAAGCTTACAAAGACAAAACAGAGGGCAAACAAAATAAAATAAGGAGGGAGATTATTAAATATGGGAGTAAGCCAGCCACGAATATAAAGGAAGACTGTAACAGTTTCTTTCGATATATAAAGTACATAAGAGCGGAAAAAGTGAACATTGGACTGCTGGGAAATGATAATGGAGAGAGAGCAGTGGGGAACGAGAAAATGGCCAAGGAACTGAATAATTACTTTGCATCAGCTTTCATGGTGGAAGGCACGAGTAATACCTTAAATATTCAAGAAACTGAGGGGCCAGAGCTTAATATGATAGCCTCCAACACGGACAACATGCTAGAAACAAAATGTAATAGTCCGAAGGTTGGTGAAATAACCTTGACCAGATGGACTACATTCCAGTATTATAAGGGAGATACCTGAAGATGGAGTGGAGACAATCGTGGATGTCTTTCAGGAATCACTAGAGTAAGGAACGATCCCAGAGCACTGGAAACCCACGAACGTGACATCACTTTTTAACAAGGGAGTAAAGAAAAAGACAAAAAAACCCACTATGAATAGTTTAACCTCAGTCATGGGTAAGATCCTGGAATCCATTGTGAAGGATGAGATTTCTGAATACTTGAAAGTGTTTGGTAAAATAGAGCAAAGTCGGCATGATTTCATCAAGGGAAGCTAATGATTGACAAATTTATTGGAATTATTTGAAGAGGAAATGAGCAGGCTCGATCAAGCACAGCCAATGGATGTTATCCACCTGGAATTCAAGAAGGCCTTTGACAAGGTGTCACACAGAAGATTACTGAGTATGATAAGGGTCCTTGGTGTTACATGAAACGTAGTGGCATGGATAGAAGCATGTATATCTGGCAGAAAACAGAGAGTGGGCATAAAATAGCACTTCTCAAAATGGCAGCCGGTGACAGATGATGATCCAGAATGCTCAGTGTTGGAATCGTAAATTTTTACTTGTTACATTAGCAATCTAGATGAGGGAATTGAGGGCTAACTGGCTAGTTTCGCAGACGATACAAAGATAGGCAGATGGACAGGTCGTATTGAGGAAGAGGAGAGTCTGAACAAGGATTTGGACAGGTAAAGAGATCGTCAGATGCATTCCAACGTTGGAAAATGTGAGTTCATGCACGTTGGCACGAAGAATAGAGGCATGGTATATTTTCTAAAAGGCGAGAAAATTCATAAATCTGAAGTGCAAAGGGAATTGGGAGTTCTAGTGCAACGTTCTCTCAAGGTCAGATTGCAGGTTGAGGCAGTAGTTCGGAGGCAATTGCAATTATGATTGGGAGCATGTAATACGAGAAGAATTGATTATCAGAACTGACTGTATACGGCTCTGGTCAGACCACATTTGGAGTATTGTGCTCATTTTAGAGCTCCATACCTCAGGAAGAATGTACTAGTCCTGGTGTGTGTTCAGAAGATTTTCACGAGAATGGTCATAGGAATGAAACGCTTATTGCATGAGGAATGTTTGAGTACTCTGGGTCTATACTTGATAAAGTTTGAAAGAATGAGAGGGAATGTAATTGAAATAGACAGAATACTGAATGACCTGGAGAGAGTGGATGTTGATAAGATGTTTCCATTGGACTATAATCCGAGCGCACAGCCTTAGATGAAAGTAAACACCTTTTAGAACAGTGATAAGGAGAAAGTTATTTAACAATAGAATGGTGAATCATTGAAATTTATTGCCACAAACGTCTGTGGGGGCAGGTCATTGAGAATATTTGAGACGGAGATAGATAGTTTTTGATTATCCAGGGGATAAAGGGTTATGGGGAGAAGGTCGGAGAATGGGTTTGAGAAACCTATCAGCGATGATTCAATGACGGAGCAGACCAGATGGGCTAACTGCCCTAATGTATGCTCCAATGTCTTATAATCTTCTGGTCTAACCTTAAGGAAGTACCTTGCATCTCTGAGAAGACGGATTCATGTTCTTCATGAAGGTCAGAAGCTGTTGGGCATAGTTAATTGTTCTGGAATGAAGGTATTGTGGCTGCTGTCGGCGTGGTGGATAATGTGACATTCAGTGCAGGATCACATACCAACTGCACTGTATTAATGTGGGGAGAATTTATTCAAAACTTGGACTTCTCGGTCTCTCTCAATGGACAGTAGGGGTTGGGGTGGATGGACAAAACGTCTGCCCAGGCACTTAAGCTACTCTGAATCATGCATCCTGAGTGAAATAGCAGTCATGGAATTTATCACATTCACATTGTTTGTTTAGAATATAAGGAGTGATTGATCATCCCTCTCAGGGTTCAGTGCAATCACCTCTTATTCTCTCACAGCGCTACACATCAACCTTTGCTCACTCCTCATGGTGCCATCATCCCAGGGATTAATCTGGTGCAACCCCTCTTCAGTCTCTCTGTGATAAGGAGATCACTCCATATGATGGAAAGAAAATCTGTCCACAATACCCCAAATACTGCCTCAACAACACTCTCAGGTTTGATCACAATAATTCATTTCCCTCAATTAGCTGGCTCCATTTCTTTCGTGTGACACAAGAAACAATTCATTTACAATGCACTGCCACTGATGTAGAATTTAAAAACATCCTTACATCTGTAGGTCAGCATTAATAAAGCCAGCACCAGAGGTGCCCATGGAGATGGACATCACTCTTGGGAGAGACTCAATCACAAAGAATACATCTAAAACAGTGAATGGCTACCTACTTGAATGGAAATGAGCCATTGGAATATGGGTTGCAGGCAGAGGAAGGGAGCTACCTTTCCTTTTGTTCGGCCCTCACGGGATGTGTGGAGCCATGGTCAGGCCAGCATGTTATGCCGATCTTGAACTGAGTGGCTGTTTCAGCTGTTCCACAGGACAATAAATAGTAAAACAAATTGCCGTGGGTTTGCAGTTAAACAGAGACTTGACCAGAGAGGGATGACCCACTGCCTTCTCTAATGGGCATAAGGCAAGCCGATATCAACAGATTATTATTCTATGGTTCCAGAATACGAGCCAAAGACGTGACCCACCATACACTCTCTGCCCATCTTTCAGATTTTGTGCAGAGAACAAGTTAAACATCTCAAGTGCAATTATTTTGCAATGGACAAAGGCACAAACGATGGTTTATTCAGGAATTGAACTGAGGCTAAGGAGGAGACTGGGACGTCTTAATGGTGGTACTGGACAGGACTGGTATGTGGGGAGGATATGCGGATGTACACTTTGCAGGAGAAAATGAATCAATGAGGTTGAGAACAGTGTGTTTTATCCTCGCGTATTGGTGAGTAATTTGTAAATAATAGTTTGCTAGTTATAATTTCTAAGGAATGGAATCTTTGATTGGAGCTGAAAACATTGGCTTGCACCTTTCCAAAATCTGCATATCACGAGCATCTAATCCGTTCAGACCGTTTCACTAAACAGGCAGAGTGACTTACCAGGAACACCAACTGTAGCAAGGATAGGATAGTAACCAGCTTGAATAACCAGCAGTACAGTTTCAATCCGCGATACTAATGATATCCAAGGCCGGGAAAGCCAGTAAAGACCATAGGATAAACTCCTATCCATTGTTGGAACATTCAAGTCTAATGTTCCCAGATTTTGATCCATTGTTGGAACATTCCAGTCTAATGTTCCCAGATTTCCATCTCTCCTGCCCTTCTCTCTGAAGCTGCTAATCCCTCTTATTGCTGTTGGACATGCTCCAGCTCAGACTATGGGATAAAACACTGAAAGCATTCCCTTATTGATAGAAGAGAGAAAATCCCTAGGGATGCATACGATCCATGGAGACTGACATTATTACAGTCGCTGAACAAATAGCTCCAGTTAACCCCTTTGCATTCAATGCTACTTTATTAAAATTCAAAATAACTTTGAACATTTATGCATTCTGGGTGTGATATGCGAGTGTGACTGAAGGAAGGGATGTTGAAGATGGCAGATTGATTCTGTGTAATCATTCAGTCAGACTTGCATATGGAAGTAATGCCAGAAGTTTAACGGAACATAAACATGCTTCACTGTTCATAAGTACAGACATAAATCCCGTAACTACTGATCAGTCATTGCAATATCTGTAAAACATTGAGAAAACAACTATCATCCATGATGTGATAGCAAAATGTGCCCAGAAAAAGCCCTGGGTTACAACAAACAAACGGCATGGATACATTAACAGAGAATTGCACATGGCCAACACAGTTCAGATTGTTATTCCAGGATCAGAGAGGGCAGCTGTGGGTCATGCTGTTGATGTTATTGATGTTAAGGAACTGTCATGAAGTGACATTTAATGGGCTTCGATTACATTGTGATTATGATAATGGGGAAAAGACAGAAGACGGAGAGGACTGGGGGACATAGCTGATTAGACTGGATGGAGGGACAGTGATATTCCCCATGTACCAGAATTGAAATGTTACTCTATATAACTCATATGAAGAACAGATTCAAGAATACATCTACAATGAGGAATTAGCAGGGACAATATTAATGAAATGCGTTTATGCAATAAAAAATACAGCAACAAAATGATTTTCTGTGAACACCAATATATGCAAAGTACAAAGAGATAAGGTTGTTATAATACACTCCTGATATTGAGCTATATAAATGGAAATGTGAATTATATAACTAGGAAAGTGGTATGCAAACTTTATCAATCATTATTTGACCCAAAGCTAAGATTGTGATTTCACCTCTGTCAGTGAATCCTCTCACTGAGATTCTCTGGCCTAGACTCTCATACAGTATCGGTGTGGGCGGGGGGGGGTCGTGGAGGTGGGGTTGTGGTTATCATTTCCTGCTGCTCTTGGCACAGTCTATTTAAAAACTCTGCTTTATTCATGGAACCAATCTATTGGTCTAATGGGTTCTGTTTATCTGTCAGGAACCCAGCTCTGTGATATTGTGGGAAATAAATAATTTGGGATGACAGCCAGTATCAGCACAGTGCTCACAGTGTATGGTGCCCAGACAAAGGGCTTGCCGTCCAGAGGAATTTATAAATAAAGCTTCTAACCTCTGTCTGTTCATATTTATCTATCGTAATGCAGTCTTCTGATCTATCTGACTTCACCCTCATCTAACACCTCTTCCTCTCGCACTCAGTCAGTCGCTCCCCTTTCTAGCCTCTCTACGTTTATCTCCCTTCACTTGCTTTCTCTCTGTTTATTTCTCTCTCACACAATCTCTCTTCACACACTCTCTGTATCTCCAATTGTGCAGTTGGAGAGATTGTGACTCCACGATGGGTTGAATGGCCTCCATCCATGCCATAATAATTGAGATTCTCTGACCCACAATAAATACTTCCTGGACAGTCCTGCTGGTCCGGTGACAGGTACAGTGCACAACCACCCATTATCTTTTCCTGCTCTTCTCTGGGGTACGGCTGCCTTGAAATGTCTGTTCAAACAAAACAGGCTGAATGAAATCCGAGCAGTCGAGAAGACGTCCATGAGTGTTTATTTCAATCAGGATTTAATGAAGGATGAGATTCCAGAATAACATAAGCAATGAATGAAAAACAGGGTAACACAGAAATGGCAGCTGAGTACAACATGTGGTTCCAAGTAGGTCTCATGGTATTACCAATAGATTATCAATCCAGAAATCTCAATCGCCCCCTGAAATCGTCTGATGAGTCATTCAGTTGTACCAATCGCTACAAAGTTACAAACAAATTAAACCGGATGGACCACCTGGCATCGAAATATGCACCGGAAAAGTCATCATTAGAAACATCACTGTAAATCCTGCAAAGTCTTCCTTACTAACATCTGAGGTCTAGTGCCAACATTGGAACAACTGCCTTACAGACTCGTCAAGCAACAGCCTGACATAGCCATACTCACGGAATCATACTTACAGAAATCACAGAAATTAAACAAAGGAGTCTCTTATTGATTACCATGAAACGTCGTTCCTCAGCTGAATCAGCCCTCCTCCATGTTAAACAACACTTGGAGAAAGCATTGACTGTGGCAAGGGCACAAAGTGTATTCTGGCTGGGGGATTTCAAAGTCGACTGTCAAGGCAGCAGTGCTACTGATCATGCTGGTCGGCTCCTAAGGATATAGCTACTACATTGGGTCTGCAGAAGGTGGTGACGGAATGAACGAGAGGGTAAAAAAGCATACCTGACCTCATCCTTACCAATCTACCAACTGCAGTTGTATTTGTCCATGACAGTATCGGTAACACTGTCCTTGTGGAGACGACGTCTATTGTATCCATAAACTCTATTGAGTTGTGTGGCACTATCATCGATCTAAATGGCACAGACTTTTAGAAGATCTAGCAACTCAAGACTGTCCGTCCATAAGACACTGTGGACCATTAATAGCAGCAGAACTATACTCCAACACAATCTGTAACGTCACAGCCCAGCATGTCCCCCACTCAATCATTACCATCAATCCAGAGGATTAACCCTGGTTCAATGGAGAATGCAGGAGGGCATGCCAGGAGCAGAACCAGGAATATATAAAGATAAAATGTTCATCTGCTGAAGCTTCCAAACAGAATTACTTGCGTGCCAGATAGCATAAACAGCAAGGGACAAACAGAGCTTAGCGATCACAGAACCCATGCATCTGAATTAAGCTCTTCAGTCCTGCTAATCCGATCGTAAATGGTGGCGGACGATTAAACAACTCACCGGAGTAGGAGTCTCCACAAATATCCCCAAGCTCAATGATGGAAGAGCCCAGCACATCAGTGCAAAATATAAGGCTGAAGCTTTCGTTGCAATCTTCAGTCAGAAGTTTTGAGTGGATGATCCATTTCGGAAATATTGATGGAATACTGGCTGACACTGAATCTTCCCACCGTCCATATCACAGGGGTTACCATTGAACAGAACGTGAAGTCAAATCAACATACAAATACAAGGGTTACAAGAGCAGGTCAGAGGCTTACAAGTCTATACTGAATAATAGAACCTATGACCTAAACGGCATGAGATATAGCAATAGATTTAGGCCATTCAGCCCATTCCTTCACTCTGATACTGTGCCATTTTGTCATTGTCGCTATTAAAAGTGGAAATATCTTCTACACACTGACTGTATCAATCTTTGCAGTAATCCATTAGTTTCAATCAGACCGCCCCCCACCCCACAAGTCTTCTAAATTCCATCGAGTACACACTGCCACTCATATGACAAGTCGTCATCCCGAGGATGGATCACTCCAACACCAGCAGATCTTTCTCCAGAGATAGTGTCCACAACAGCTCACAATTGGCCAAATGCTGTCTGTCCATAGCCCATTACATTCTCAGCAGTATGTCTCCCGTCTTGCATTCTTGCTGTCTTGAAATGAATGCGAGCATTGCTTTTGCTTTCCTAACTGCCAACTGAACATGCACGTTAAACATAACAGAGGATTAGTGCTTCATAATCCCTTTGGACTTCAGATTTTATGGATCCTATTAGAACATAGTGTCTCCTCTATTCCGTCTACCAAAATGCATATTCTCACACGTTCCCATATTGTGTTCCATCAGCCACGTGTTTTCCCACAGTCTTAAACTGTTCCAGCCTTTCTGCAGCTTCCCCACGTCCTCAATATCATCTGCACACTTATCAAAACTGCCCTCAAGTCCTTTGTTAAGTTTGTCCATATATAATACATTTCCCTGCTTCCCAAAGACCGTCCACCATCTACAAGGCACAACAGTCAAGGTGCTTGACTCCATTCAGGTTGAAGCAGTGGCTTGATTTGAATTACACCTGTAAAGTCTTCACTCCCTGCACCACTGACTCTCAGTAGAAGCACACGCTACCCCCTTTTGTTGTGAGTTTACGTCATTATGGCGCACAATCCCAGTCTACTGATGTCACTCTGTCTCAATACTAACTGAGTGGTGCTCACACCAACCATGTCACTGTGTATTGATGACGTTGGAGGGAGATCGGCGAGGGATGTCTATGATGAATAACTGTGTGACTGCCAGGCTGAAACCTGCCCCGACAGCCTCGGATGTGCTTGTGCCCGCTGTCACCGCTGCAGGCAAGATCAGTCTTCCTGCAGGTCAAATCAAGGAAAGCGCTGGGCCTGGATAGTGTTCCCGGCTGAGCTCTCAGACCCTGGGAGGACCAACTGACAGATATATTGACATACAATTTCAGCCTTTCCCTCCCGCAAGCTGAAGTCCCAACCTGCTTCAGGAAAACCAACATCCACCTTGTAAGTGAGAAAGCTCATGCTTTAATGACTTAATGATTACCGCCCAATGGCTCTAACCTCAATAAACATGGAGTGATTTGAAAGGCTGGTTATGGCCTACATCACCTCCAATCTCCCAGCCTGACTTGATCCCCTATAATATGCCAACTGATGTAACGGGTCCACAACAGATGACATATCGCAAGCCCTGCACTCATCCCTAGGACATCTGGACAATAAAGACACCTACACCAGACTCCTGCTCATTGGCGACAGCTCCACCTTAAGCATCATTATCCCCTCCAGACTGATCTCAAAATTCCGTGACCGTAGTCGCGGCTCCACCCTCTGCAACTGGATGCCCCGGTTTCTGACTCACAGACCACAATTAGTGAAGATAGGTATCTGCACCTCCTCCACAATAACACTCAACACTGGAGCTCCTGGAGGTTGTGCCCTCAGCCCCCTACTGTACTCCCTGTACACACGTGGCTGTGTCCTCAGCCCCCTACTGTACTCCCTGTACACACGTGGCTGTGTCCTCAGCCCCCTACTGTACTCCCTGTACACACGTGGCTGTGTCCTCAGCCCCCTACTGTACTCCCTGTACACACACGGTTGTGTCCCTCAGCCCCCTATTGTACTCCCTGTACACACACAGCTGTGTCCTCAGCCCCCTACTGCACTCCCTGTACACACGTGGATGTGTCCTGAGTCCCCTACTGAACTCCGGTACACACACAGCTGTGTCCTCAGTCCCCTACTTTACTCCGGTACACACATGGCTGTGTCCTCAGCCCCCTACTGTACTCCCTGTACACACACGGCTGTGTCCTCAGTCCACTACTGTACTCTGGTACACACACGGCTGTGTCCTCAGCCCCCTACTGTACTCCGGTACACACGTGGCTGTGTTGCCAAATTTCAAAAAATGCCAACTGTATGTTTGTTGATGACATCACCAAAGCAAGAGGGATATCAAACAACGATGAGTCTGAACACAGAAAGGAGATAGTGGGTTCGGTGTCATAGTGGAATGATAATAAACTCCCTCTCAAATTCGCCAGAAGTAAAGAACTGATCATTGACTTTAGAACGAAAGGAGGGGAACAAGACCCTATATATATCAACGATCGAGACAGTATAGAGCGTCAAGTCCCTCGGAGTGATGATAACTGGCAACCGACCCTGGACTTCTCACATAGGTGTGACAGTCAAGATGGTTCAAAAACGTCTCTCCTTCCTCACTTGGCTCAGGATATTTAGCATGTACTATTTCTACAGTTGCACTATTGTGAACGCACTGTCCGGGTGCGTAATGGCCTGATACGGCCACACTCTGCCCAGGGACAATCAGAAACTACAGAAGATTGTGTTCACAGCCCAGACAATGACGGACTCCAATCTCCCAACCATTACCTCTATTTACACGGCTCGTTGCCACAGAAAGGCTGCCAACATCTATTCAAGATTACTGAGGGAAGGGAGAGAGGAAATAGCTAGGGCCTTGACAGATATCTTTGTACCATCCTTGAACACCACTGACTTCCCGGACGACTGGAAAGTTGCTAATCCCTTTGTTTAAGAAGGTTAGCATGAATAACCCAGTTAATTATAAACCATTGAGCCTGACGTTTGGGGTAGGGAAGCTGCGAGAGAAGATAATGAGGGATCGGATCTATTCTCATTTGGATGAAAATGGTATTATCAGTGAGAGGCAACATGGTTTGTGCAGGGAAGGTCATGTCTTACCAATTTAATAGAATTATTTGAGAAAGTGACAAAGTTGATTGATGAGGGAGGGGCTGTAAATGTCATGTACATGAACTTTAGATTAGATTAGATTACTTTACAGTGTGGAAACAGGCCCTTCGGCCCAACAAGTCCACACCGACCCGCCGAAGCGCAAACCACCCATACCCCTACATTTACCCCTTACCTAACATTACAGACAATTTAACATGGCCAATTCACCTAACCTGCACATCTTTGTGACTGTGGGAGGAAACCGGAGCTCCCGGAGGAAACCCACGCAGACACGGGGAGAATGTGCAAACTCCACACAGTCAGTCGCCTGAGGCGGGAATTGAACCCGGGTCTCTGGCGCTGCGAGGCAGCAGTGCTAACCACTGTGACACCGTGCCGCCCATTAACTTCAGGAAAACGTTTGCTGAGATTTCTCAAGGTCGAGGTATGGGGAAAGTGAAGTCACATGGTGTCCAGGGTGTGCTAGCTACATGGATAAAGAACTGGCTTGGCAACAGGGGACAGAACGTAGTAGGAGAAGCGACTTTCTCAAAATCGAGAACTGTGACCAGTGGTGCTCCATTTAAGATGGTTCGGGAAATATACATGAATGGGCAGGGAGCATAGGGATACAGACCTTTAGAAAATAGGAGACAGGTTGAGATGGAGGATTTGGATCGGCGCGGGCTTGGACCGCCGAATGGCCTGTTCATGTACTGGAATGTTCTTTGTTCTAACATTACCAAAGTCCTATCATATACCTGTAAAGATCTCCCACAACCTCTTCCATCAGGCTAAAAGATACAGACGCTTGAACACACAGAGCAGTAAGTTCAGAAACAGCTTCTTCCTAGCTGTTATTAAACTGATGAATGGACTCTCTAATCTCAGATAATGCTGATTTTGTTCATATTGATCTTGCTTAGAGCACGCCCTGTGCAGAGTAACCTATATGCCTCTCAGACATGTTTTACAGCCATCGATCAGTACATCCATTCTTACCATGAACTTCCTGGACATCTTGGCACAGGACAAAATAAATCCTCCCCTCCCTACCCCCAGTTCCCACTAGTGCTCACGACCAAGTCTCTCCAGTCCTCACCCCAGCTCCTCCCATTTCCCCCAGCTCCCCTTGACCCTATCCCCAGCTCCCTGTGACATTTGTCTCTCACTGTTTCTCTCACACTGCCTATTTCTCTGTGTTTTCTTTTTCCTTGTCTTCTGTTTCTGTTTGTTTCCTTGTTTTGTCTCCTTTCTCTCTTTGACTGACTGTCCATTTGTTTCTCCCGCTGTGTTCTCTCTCTCCTTCCCTTTGTTTCTGTCTCTTTCTCCTTCGTTGTGATGGTGATGGCTTCTCTATTCGTTTGAAGCAGCTGATGGCTCATTGGTTCGATGTTGGCAATACAATACACTCAACAAGGTTTTGGTATAGAGGACATAATTTAAAATTATCAGTTACATTTCAATTGTTTTCAAAATAGCAACCAGAACGTGGGTATCCATTTAACAGCCAATTGTTACATCTAATTATTTTGAGACCGCTCGTCTCCCAGTGCTCTGTATACTGGCAACTCAAAGCATCCTATTCGGGTGCACAATGACCTGACATGATAACTGCTCTGCCTAGGACCATAAGAAAATACAGACGGTTGTGTGCACAGTCCAGACCATCACGGAAGACAGCCTTTAGTCCATTTATACTTGTCATTGACGCAGAAAGGCTGACAACATCAAAGATCTCTCCCAAACCAGTAATGATCTCCTTCAACCTCTTCCAACAGGGAGGAGACACAGAGGCTTGAAAACATGGACCAGCATGCTCAGAAACACTTCCTTCCCTACCATTATTAGACTGACAAATTGACATCTCTCACTTTTCAAATAATATTAATCTTGCTAATGTCGATCTTACTTTGCACGCCTCCTATGAAGCTGCAACCTTGTATGCCTCACTCTGTCCAAAGACCCTGTGATCTCTGTTTTCTTGGTTAGGGTAATGTGCCTGCACAACAATAAAAACAAACTTTTCTATTGTACATTTGACTAAAATAAACGAAACCAAATCAAATCAAACACGTGGACTGCAGGGGCTCAAGGTCTTCTCAAGGGCAACTGGAAAAATGAACGAATGCTGCCCCAGTCAGAGATACCCATATCCCGTTAATGAATATAAGAAGATGACCACACTCAGGGAGGACAGACAGAGGGAATCAAATCGCTTTAAACATGATCTTAGATATATCCAGTTTTCCCTCACTATTTGTAATTAGAGTATTCCTACAAAACCATTCACAAGCGGATATGGTATAAAGTGCAGTACCACTGATTTATGTGGAAACATTTTCGGCTTTCTTCGTAAAAGTGAAAATCCTGTTCGGATTTCTTTTGGTTAGCGAAACAATGTCCTAATGTAAGTCATTCAGAAAGGGAAGTGGTGAAAAATGAACTTTTGAAAAGTGGGAGATACCTGTATTTACATGGGCATGATATTCAGGAAGATGGGAAAGGCGAAAAATAAATGAGGTGAATCTCACATTTTATTTCCAGCCCTGCTGATCATCATTCTCTTTGTTTGCGCTTTTTCTTCTTTATCTTTCTTTCTCTATTGATTCCTCCTCCGCTTCAAAGCAGACTTCCCTGTCAACGGTATTAATCAAATTCCTTTCCAGCTGCTTTCAGTTCAGGAAAGTTCCCCAGCACTTTCTGTTCATTTCTTTGCATTTCTTTCTATAATTTCAGAATTTCAGCTACTTCCTTTATTTGATTTCACCTTCAATTTTGATAATTCGTGGGATGTTGGCATTCGTGGGAAGGGCAGCTTTCGGTTACCATCACTAATTGCTCTGATTATGAGGCCATTCCACAAGCCAATATAAAGTAAAGCACATTGTCATGGGTCTCAAGTCACAATTAACCCAGACTGGGTAATAACATTATATTTCTTTACCGAAGGTGATCAGTGAAAGATGAAGGTTTTCGACAAAATGTTGCTTTTGTTTGTTTTTCTTGAAATTCACTTTCATTCTAAATCTTATCATTTTTATTTAAGTTCTGTCATCAGCTGTGGTGGACTTGAAACACTATTTTTCGTTTAATAAGCTTAGTTTCTGAATTAGATCCAGCGAAATTCCTACAGTCATGAATTGTCCTAATCTTGAAGTAACTTCCGAGGCAAGAACAATTTTATGATTGAAATATTTCTAATCGGAAAAGTGGTCAGAAGAGAGCTTGAAACATTAAGTCTGAATTTTACCAACGTGCAGCCAATGGTTTGTTCAGCAACAATACTGACATAGAGATGAATATTGTGGATATGAGGAGCTGGGATGGACAGGTTTGGTGACAGAGAGAACAAGAGACATAAATCAGACATAGAATATAAAGTTCCTATGTGTGGAAACAGGCCTCTTCAGTCCAACAAATCCACACTGACCCTCCAAAGCGTAACCCACCTAAACATGTTCCGCCTATATTTACCCCTGACTAATGCACCTAACCTAAACATCCCTGAACATTTTCGGCAATTTAGCATGGTCAATTCACTTAACTTGCACATCTTTGGATTTTGGGAGGAAACCGGAGTACCTAGACGAAACCCACGCAGACAATGTGCAAAATCCATACAGGCAGTCACCCAAGGCTGAAATCAAACCTGAGTCCCCAGCGCTCTCAGGCTGGAGTGCGAGCCACTGAGGCGCCGTTCTGTCCTGGGTGACGTGTGTCTGGAATGCATTGCCTCGGCTGGTGATTGATCAGGTAATCTCACAAATGTTTCAAAAAGCCTTTGGAAATGCACTTGGTGGTGCAGGCTCCATTTTCATTCAATTATGCTATGTGGTGTCAGCCACGAACACTCAGATATATTCTGAAGCAATAGTTAATGACAGTTCCTGGTTTGTTCCATTGACTGTACTCAGTAAGTGAGCCTCCTGTGAAGTGCTAGTGTTATCTCCCACTCTCTATTTAAGTGTTTCGGTTTCCTCTAGTTGATAATGTAATTTCCTGAGCCGACGATGTAATTTCCGGCCGTTTTCCTCAGAGGGTGGTAAATGGAGTCAAAATTGATGTATTTGGTGATGGAGTTCCAGTTGGAATGCCATGTTTCTAGGAATTCTTGTGTTTGTTTTTGTTTGGCCTGTCCTAGAATGAATATATAGACTTAGTCAAAGTGGCGTACTTCCTCATCAGTACATAAGATAATAGTGTTTGAGTCATGTACTTAGTGGCTAGTTGATGTTCATATATTCTAGTGACTAGTTTTCTGCTTGTTTTTCCGTTGTAGAGTTTGTTATAGTTCTTGCAAGGCTTATTGTTCCAGGAGCAGAACAGACAAAGATGTTAATTTATTGCGGTGGTCAAAAGTATGAAAAAGGTTGCAGAGTAGAAAAAGAATACTCTAGTAGTTGGCATTACAACATCAAGGAATTCTAATTTCAAGGTTGTCAGCAAAAGACCTAGGAGGGAAATAAGGAAAAACGTCTTTATTTAGAGAGTAGTTAAGAATTGGAATTGACATGACTGGGAAAGTTGTGGATAAAGATTCAAAAGAGAACTGGATATATATTTGGAAATTATGAACTTAACGGGCAACAGAGAGAGGGCTGGCAAATGGGATGTGCTTGGGAGACATTTTTGGAACTGATGCATACATAATGGCCAATGCCCTCCTTCTGTACTTTAATGGTTTTTACTCTAACATGTGCCAGCTGTGAATAAAAGTCAGTATCCGATTATTTCACTGTGTAAATGCTGGCAAATATGTGATTATTTAGTGCAGCATAAGCATTTGAAATTCAAGTATTGCAAGGTCAGCTTCATTATGAAGTCTAAGTATTACTCAGAACATGAATATTTTACATATTTTATTCTAATTACTAAAACAAATATATTATTGCTTTGTCACAAAACTCTTTGGAAAGCTTTGATTTTTCACTGACACGATATTACGTTCGTGGGTTTTTTTTCTCAGTCCAAATTTCATATTAAACACCATTCATTCTAAAAAAATGCAAGTTTTCAAATTATTGTTCATGAAAATTTGATAACACAAATAATTTATTTAGTTTAATATTCACAGTCCATGTTGAATCATTACCATTTTAAAATTGCTGGCAAATAGCTGAAGATCATACATTTCAGTGAGTAATTAAACTGGTTGTTAATATATAAATGTATAAGAACGCTAATTCTATTTGTATGTACAATCGTTTGCTCACTCTGAACATGTAATCATTCAGAAGCCAACCATAAAAAAATTGGAGTAGCAAAACATTGCTTTGAATTCTGACATTGAATATCTAATTCTGATCAGCACACGAGTTATGTTCTTTCTTCGATAAAATAAAATGTACATGCTTTATTTCTGTATTAGAAAATCTTGACAGGAGTTTATGTTTATGTTCCATAAATATAGAATCAACATAATTAATGTAGGAGATTATGGTTCAGTTGAATGATTATCATTCACATCCTTTTTTTGCCCAATTCATGAAATATAGCAAACATCCGATTATTGTTCGGGTCAGTAAACTCAACACCTTGCAATGAGCTATGCTGAAACTTGCTTCCAATTTATCTGAAATCATTTACAGTGCTATTGGACCTCACAGCTGCCTGTGATACAGAGAGACTCAGTGGCCTGTTCCAAAATCTGTGCATTGAGCTTTCGAACCTGGTTCAGGACAGTCAGTCAAACTTTACTTCAAAACAAATAATTTGGAATCCACCTTGGGCAGGGGGAGAACCCGCCAAGAGACTATCACTGGTCTTAGTGTAAGTTCAAATGTTGTCGAGGTTAAATACTAATAGCTGACCAGCAACCAATCTTTAAAATTCAACTTCAGTCAGAGCCTGGCCCAGAGAGCAGACGTTTTGACATGGAGAGCCAGAATCACACAATACAAGTTACCTATGGTGATGCAACCTGACCTGCCTCCCAGACTCCATACAACTGCACCCCGGATCAGACATGGGTGAAGACGTTAACAAGTTGACAATCTATTGCAGTGTCTTGTGTCTCACAAAGAAACCTCTAAATCCATATCTAATAAATGTCACCTTCACATTCTCCAGTATCAAAACAAAATTGTACATCTGTCTGAATGTTCAGAGATGACTACATGGATCACACAGGAGAATATATGTGAAGTAACCAGCAGAAAACGGCAATCCAAAAATCACATTAATAACTGAACTTGGCGGATTCCGTCTGTTCTAAGTAAACACACATATTATACTGGCTTTCAGGTGACTGTAACAATGCACACCATAACTGGAGGTTTTGGCATTACACCCCTCCAAAGCTTCCTGATCTCACACACATCACTCCCTCACACACTCAACAATTGATGAGAATCCACAAGCTGGGTGAAACTGTAAACATAGATCAGTGCAGCACAGTGCAGGTCCTTCGGCCCTTGACGTTCTGTCGACCTTTTATTCTACTCTAAGATCAGACTAACCTACATACCTTTCGTTATGCTATCATTCATGTGCCTATCCAATTAAATAGTCCTAATATCGCTTACTCTACTACAACTGCTGGCTGTTCACTGCACACACCCACCACTCTCTGTGTAAAGAAACTACCTCTGACATCTCCCCTAAACCTTTTTCCAATTACCTTAAAATCATACCCCGTCGAGAGCCATTTCCACATTGGGAGAAAGTCTCTGGCTATCCATTCTCTCTATACCTCTCATTATCTTGAACACACCTGTCAAGTCACTTTCCATTCTTCTTCGTTCCAATGAGGAAAACACCCCAGCTCCCTCAAATTATCTTTGTAAGACATGCCCTCCAGTGCAGGCAGCATGTTGATAAATCTCCTCAGCACCCTCACCAAAGTTTCCACATCTTTCTATAACGAGGCAACCAGAACTGATAACAATATTCTAAGTGTGGTCTCACCAGGGCTCCATAGAGTTGCAGCAGAACCTCGCAGCTCTTAAAATCAATCCCTCAGCTAATGAACACATCACACACCATCTTAACAACCTTATAAACCTGGGTAGCAACTTTGTGGGAGCGATGCCATGGAGCATTAGATCCCCCTGTTCTTCCACAATGTAAGAATCCTGCCTTTAACCCTGTATTCTGCATTCGACTTTCCAAAATGAATCGTATCCCAGTTTTCCATATTGAACACGATCTGCCACTTAGCAGCCGAGTCCTGCATCCTGTCAATGTCCTGTTGCAAACTAGAACAGACCTCCACACTATCCACAATTCCACCAACCTGTGTTACATCATCAAACTTACGAACTTACCCTTCCACTTCGTCATCCAAGTAATTTATCAAAATCACAAACAGCAGAGGTCCCAGAACCGATCTTCACAGAACACCACTGCTCACCTAGTTCCACACTGAATACTTCCCACTTAGCACCACCCTCTGTCTTCTATGGGCTAGGCAATTCTGTATCCAGACAGATAGATCTCCCTGTATACCATGCCCTCGTTACTTTCTGAATGAAACTACCACGATCCCATCCTCAAAGAATCCAGTAAGTGTTGTGAGGTATGACCTGCCCCTTACAAAGCTATGCTGACAATTTCTTATCAAACGATGATTTTTCAGAAACCTTTCCAATATTTTTCCCAATACTTTTATAAGACTGACTGGTCTGTCATTCTAAGGACAATACTTGTTTCCTTGCATGAACAAGGGAGTAACATTTTCCACCCTCCAATCATGAGACGCTACTCCATTGGAGAGTGAAGACGCAAAGAAAATCGCTAAATGCACAGAAATCTCTTGCCTCTCTTCCTGTAGTAACCTAGGGTGTTTCCCTTCTGGCCTAGGGAATTATCTATCCTTGTGTTTGTACTTCAATCAGTCTGAATTTCACCTCAACTTGTTTACTCCCTGTCCAGCCAACTGATTGACTGCTTTCCATTTCAGGGCTCTGTACAGCGCTGCCTTCCTGAACAAGTATGGTTCCAAATATCTTGTGGAACGGGAAACATGGGAATGGTAGATGCCCAAAGCTTTGGCTCTGTTACTCCTCTGTTACTCCTCTGTTACTCCTGACTGGCTGTTCTTTTCCAGCGCCACAATTTTCGACCCTGATCAACAGGATCTGCAGTCCTCATTTTCTCCATTACTGAGGACTGTCACCTCTGCACATTGAGCAGGGAAATAATCAGCAGAAAATTGTTGTATCTGGATCTGACTGTTCAGTTCTGGAAAGTTGCATTGAAGAACACATTTACTAAAAACGAAATTAAAATTCAACAAATATTCATTCATTCCCAGAGTTGCAGTTTTGGTTCATGAATTGGAAAGGGTGATAACGAACAGTGAATGACTGAAGAACTCCGAGATACAGGGTATTCCAGGTGATTATATTTCAGGTTGGATGTGCTTTACCTTAATGCTGGTAATATTATCAGGCAGACAGATATGATAAGGAAACGAGGTAACATGTGGAAGTGTGACATTTTTGCCATTTCTGAGATGTGTTTGAGGGAGGAGGTCAGGGCTGACAACTCAATATTCTGTGGTACCAGAACTACAGTCAGGGCAGGAGAGGGGGTAAAAGAGGAGGTGGTGTTGCCTTATTAATTATGGAGTCAGTTACTGGCGTAAGAAGGGACAATACCTTGAAAGGATCTTGTAAAGAGGCTTGGTGGTTAGAGTTCAGGATCAAAACCATGACAGTAACACTGCTAGGGACATATTATTAGACCCCCCAGATAAAGGAAAGTAAGGGACCAGGTATATAACCAAGATATTGAAGTGTGTAAAAACAATAATAGGATCATTATATTCAGACATGTCAATTCCAAATATTCATTAGGTCAGTAATAACTTTTTTAAGCGGGGGCAGGTGTTTTGAAATTTATTCCAGAGAGCTTCTTATATTAACATAGAGCAGATACAACAATGGGCAGTGGAGTGCTGGGCCTCACTGTGGGGACGAAGCCAGTCAGTTGTTCCAGGCAGAAGTGGGAGAGCATTATAGGACCAGTGACCGTGATATCACACATTTTGACTTTGCTGAGGAAAAGACCCAAAAAATGTTAGAAAAATAAAAGTTTTTTGCATTGGGGAGACAGATTTTATGGAAAAAATGACAGGATCTGGCCAAAGTGCAGTTGCTTCTGGGTGAAACTGTAGCAGAACAAGGTGGGGTGGAGGTTGAGGGATCATTTGATTAAAATTGAATTGATGACAGTGTCGGCCCAGCATGTTACACCGATGATAAAATTTAGGAAAACAAGCCCAGAAAACCTCAGATGTCGACACAAATCCCGAACAGGATGAAAAAGGAAAGAGAAACTTAAAGTAGGTACCAAGTGAGCAGGTCAATGCAAGTCCTAAAAGAATGTGGAAAGTGTAGGACTAAATTTAAAAACTCAGTGGAAGAGCAGAAGGAGGGGTGATAAAACATTAGCGGGTAAGATTAGCAAGAATCCAAAGTCACTTTTTTTGGTTTATTAAGGGGAAGAGGATAACGCGGGGAAAAAAAATGGGAATATTAGCGAGAGAATATGTTAAACACATCCTACGAATCGGTCTTCAGTTTGGAGGAACTAAGGAAGAATTGGAAGTTTATGCAAGATAGACTGGACAAATCACCAGATTAAAGACCACCAAGTCTCACATCAGTGAGAGGGAAACAATTGTAGAAAATTCGGAGGACTGTTGAGGCTGGATCATTAAATATCTTCAAGGCTGAGACAGACAGTTTTTATACAAGTGTTACAGGGAAATCACAGGAAAGTGGAATAGGGGATTAACAAAATAAATATAACATAATCGAAGGAAAAGCAGACTCAGTGAGCGGACAGACGTATTGTTGCCCGTGTGTCTAATGGTGTTCTTTTCCAATAGCTCTGTATTCACAAGCACATCAACCTCTCACTATGGAGTGAGACACAGTTTGGAATGCAAGCGAGGGATTCAAGGAATTCCTAAACGCGATACTAACAGATAGAAAGTACGAGAGGACTACGATAACACGGATTGCCTGTCGGGGTGAGGATTTGCATCGACACAGGCTCCACTACCAGAAGGAAGACCTCAGCAAGACACCCTCCAAAGCCAAGCAGAGACCTGCATTGGAGAGCACGTAGTCAGGGGCCAGAGAGCTGAAGGCCTAAACATTACATCTCTGTCGTGTCTCCTTCCTTCCCTGATCAAAATTAAATGTGGAGGGGTAGAGAGACA
The DNA here is from genome assembly GCF_037043375.1 of Chiloscyllium plagiosum. Taxonomy (NCBI): domain Eukaryota; kingdom Metazoa; phylum Chordata; class Chondrichthyes; order Orectolobiformes; family Hemiscylliidae; genus Chiloscyllium; species Chiloscyllium plagiosum. The sequence continues at coordinate 69,698,833 of NW_028270175.1, read as the reverse complement.
CGCCGTTGTAGCAGAGTAGGCAGGAAGGCTTTCAAACGAGGGGCTCCAGACAACTCCAGTTCAGCAAAATGTACATGTAAACTCAAATAAAGTTCTTTTAACTTTATTGTTACAGCAGTCGAGATGGCATTTAGGGCAGTCGCACGCACCTCTTGTGGGATTTAGCAGCTCAGGGAGATTTCCACAGGCCCTGATGGCTACACGTGTGGGCACTGCACCAAGCTTCAGCTCCTGGGAGACCGTGCTAGGGAGCTGAAGCTGGGCATCACGTTGGCTCAGTAGTTAGCACTTCTGCCTCAGCACCAGGGACCAGGGTTCTGTGTAGAGTTGGCACATTCTCGCCGTGTCTGCATGAGTTTCCACTGGGTGCTGCGGTTTCCGCCCACAGTCCAAAGATGTGCAGGTTAGGTGAAAGGTCATGCTAAATTACCTGCAGTGTTGCGTGTAGGGGAGTGGGTCTGGTTCGACTGCGCTTCAGTGGGTCGGTACGGACTTGTTGGGTCAAAGGGCCTGTTTACACACTGTAGTAATCTAATCTAGAATGCACTCAGGGTAATCCGAGATACTGACCGAGATAATGACTGTAATATTCCAGTCCAACGTTCATCGCCCTGAGTTTACCTGTCAGTCATGTTGTATTTAAATAAATATAATTTAATCCAACAGGCGTTCCTTGCTTCCTGTCATGTTCCAGGCAGAGAGTTGATGGGCGACCACCAGGAATGGCAAAGGGAGTGCAGGAATCCCCTGTAGCCATTCCCCTCGAAAACAAGTAGACCATTTTGGATAGTTGGGAGCTATGACCGTTCAGGGGAAAGCAGCAGTAGCCAGTTGGTGGTACTACCTCTGGCTCTGGGGACAGCGGGAAAGGGTAAAGGTAAACAGGCCGTTAAATATAGGAGGTTCGATTGTTAGTGGGAAAGATCAGAGATTCTGTGATCACAAACGGGAATCCAGGATGGTGTGTAACTTCCCAGGTGCTGGGGTCCAGCATGTCTCCAAGTGGGAGGGGGAGGGGTAGCAGTCGGAAATCATTATGCACGTTGGCACAAATGATACCCGTAGAAATAGGGACCAGGTCCTCTCTCTGCCCCCACTCTCTCTGCCCCCCACTCTCTGTCCCCCTCTCTCTGACACGCTCTCTCTCCCCCACTCTGTACCCCTCTCTCTGTCTCCCTCTCTCTGCCCCCCTCTCTGTCACCGTCTTTCTATCCCCCTTCTCTCTGTTCCCCCTTTCTCTGTTCCCCCTCTCTCTGTCCCCCTCTCTCTGTCCGCCCCTCTCTCTGTCCCCCTCTCTCTGTCCCCCCTCTCTCACTGTCCCCCTCTCTCTTTCCCCCCTCTCTCTCTGACCCCCTCTATCTCCCCCACTCTGTGTCCTCTGCTCTCTGTGGCCCTCTCTCTGACCCCCACTCTCTCTGTCCCCCCCTCTCTCTCTGACCACCACTCTCTCTGACCCCCTTTATCTCCCCCGCTCCCTGTCCCCCTCTCTCTGTTGCCCTCTCTCGCTGTCGCCCTCTCTTTATCGCCTTCTCTCTGACCCCCTCTCTCACGCCTGCCTCTCCCTGTACCACCTCACTGTCCCCCTGTCTCGCTGTCGTCCCTCTCTCTGTCGCAGTCTCTCTGTGCCCCCCTCTCTCTGTCCCCCTCTCTCTCTGTCCCCTCTCTCTCTCCCCCGCTCTCTGACCCCCTCTCTATTGCCCTCTCTCTACCCCTCTCTCTCTGCCCCCCGCCCCCCTCTATCTGTCCCCCTCTCTCTCTCTGTCCCCCATCTCTCTGTCCCCCTCTCTCTCTGTGTCCCTCTCTCTCTGTACCCTCTCTCTCTGTCCCCCTCTCTCTTTGTCCCGCTCTCTCTGTTCCACCCGTCTCTGTCCCACTCTCTCTGTCCCCCTCTCTCTCTGTCCCCCTCTATCTCTCTGTCCCCTCTCTCTCTGTCCCCTCTCTCTCTGTATCCCTCTCTCTGTCTCCCTCGCTCTCTGTCTCCCCCACTCTGTCCCCCTCTCTATGCCCCCCTCTCTCTGTCCCACTCACTTTCTGTCCCCCTCTGTCTCTCCTCCTCTGACAGTCCCCTCTCTCTCCCGCTCTCTGACCACCTCTCTGTTGCCCTCTTTCTGCCTCCTATCTCTCTGCCCCTCTCTGTTCTCCCCCTCTCTGTCCCCCTCTCTCTCTCTCTCTATCCCCCTCTCCCTAACCCCTTCTCACTGTCCCCTCTCTCCCGCTCTCTGTCCCCCTCTCTCTGTCCTCCTCTCTCTGTACCCCCTCTCTCTGTCCCCCTCTCTCTGTTCCTCCCTCTCTGTTCCCCCTCTCTCTGTCCCCCCTCTCTCTGACCCCCGTCTCTGTCCCCCACTCTCTCTGTCCCCCTTTCTCTGTGTACTCTCTCTCTCCCCGCTCTCTGATCCCCTGTCTGTCGCCCGCGCTCTCTGTCGCTCCTCTCTCTGTCGCCGTTTCTCTGTCCCCCTCTCTCTGCCCCCTTTCTCTCTCTGCTCCCTCTCTCTCTGCCCCCTCTCTCTCTGCCCCCATCTCTCTGCCCCCTCTCTCTCTGTCGCTCTCTCTCTGTCCCATCTCTCTGTCCCCTCTCTCTCTCCCCCACTCTCTGACCCCCCTCTCTGTCGCCCTCTCTCTGCCCCCTCTCTCTCTGCCCCCTCTCTGTCCCCCTCTCTCTCTGTCCCCCTCTCTCTCTCTATCCCCACTCTCTCCATCCGCCCACTCTCTGTCCCCCTCTCTCTGACCCCCTATCTCCCCCACACTGTACCCCTCTCTCTCTCTCCCTCTGCCCCCTCTCTCTGTCACCGTCTCTCTATCTCCCCTTCTCTCTGTTCCCCCTTTCTCTATTCCCCCCCTCTCTGTCCCCCCCTCTCTCTGACCCCTCTCTCTGTCCACCTCTCTCTCTGTCCCCCTCTCTCTGTCTCCTCTTTCTGCCCCCCACTCTCTGTCCCCTTCTCTCTGACACGCTCTCTCTCCCCCACTCTGTACCCCTCTCTCTGTCTCCCTCTCTCTGCCCCCCCTCTCTGTCACCGTCATTCTATCCCCCTTCTCTCTGTTCCCCCTTTCTCTGTTCCCCCTCTCTCTGTCCCCCTCTCTCTGTCCCCCCTCTCTCTGTCCCCCCTCTCTCACTGTCCCCCTCTCTCTTTCCCCCCCCTCTCTCTGACCCCCTCTATCTCCCCCACTCTGTGTCCTCTGCTCTCTGTGGCCCTCTCTCTGACCCCCACTCTCTCTGTCCCCCCCTCTCTCTCTGACCACCACTCTCTCTGACCCCCTCTATCTCCCCCGCTCCCTGTCCCCCTCTCTCTGTTGCCCTCTCTCGCTGTCGCCCTCTCTCTATCGCCTTCTCTCTGACCCCCTCTCTCACACCCGCCTCTCCCTGTACCATCTCACTGTCCCCCTCTCTCGCTGTCGTCCCTCTCTCTGTCGCAGTCTCTCTGTCCCCCCCCTCTCTCTGTCCCCCTCTCTCTCTGTCCCCCTCTCTCTCTCCCCTCTCTCTCTGTCCCCCCTCTCTGTCCCCTCTCTCTCTCCCCCGCTCTCTGACCCCCTCTCTATTGCCCTCTCTCTACCCCTCTCTCTCTGCCCCCCGCCCCCTCTATCTGTCCCCCTCTCTCTCTATGTCCCCCATCTCTCTGTCCCCCTCTCTCTCTGTGTCCCTCTCTCTCTGTACCCTCTCTCTCTGTCCCCCTCCTTCTTTGTCCCGCTCTCTCTGTTCCACCCGTCTCTGTCCCACTCTCTCTGTCCCCCTCTCTCTCTCTGTCCCCCTCTATCTCTCTGTCCCCTCTCTCTCTGTATCCCTCTCTCTGTCTCCCCTCTGTCTGTCTCCCCTCTCTCTGTCTCCCTCGCTCTCTGTCTCCCCCACTCTGTCACCCTCTCTATGCCCCCTCTCTCTCTGTCCCACTCACTCTCTGTCCCTCTCTCTCTCCTCCTCTGACAGTCCCCTCTCTCTCCCGCTCTCTGACCACCTCTCTGTTGCCCTCTTTCTGCCCCCATCTCTCTGCCCCTCTCTGTTCTCCCCCTCTCTGTCCCCGTCTCTCTCTCTCTGTCCCCCTCTCCCTATCCCCTTCTCACTGTCCCCTCTCTCCCGCTCTTTGTCCCCCTCTCTCTGTCCTCCTCTCTCTGTACCCCCTCTCTCTGTCCCCCCTCTCTCTGTCCCCCTTTCTCTGTGTACTCTCTCTCTCCCCGCTCTCTAATCCCCTCTCTGTCGCCCGCGCTCTCTGTCGCTCCTCTCTCTGTCGCCGTTTCTCTGTCCCCCTCTCTCTGCCCCTTTCTCTCTCTGCTCCCTCTCTCTCTGCCCCCTCTATCTCTGCCCCCATCTCTCTGCCCCCTCTCTCTCTGTCGCTCTCTCTCTGTCCGCATCTCTCTGTCCCCTCTCTCTCCCCCACTCTCTGACCCCCCTCTCTGTCGCCCTCTCTCTGCCCCCTCTCTCTCTGCCCCCCTCTCTGTCCCCCTCTCTCTCTGTCCCCCTCTCTCTCTCTATCCCCCACTCTCTCCATCCGCCCACTCTCTGTCCCCCTCTCTCTGACCCCCCTATCTCCCCCACACTGTACCCCTCTCTCTCTCTCCCTCTGCCCCCTCTCTCTGTCACCGTCTCTCTATCTCCCCTTCTCTCTGTCCCACCTTTCTCTGTCCCCCTCTCTTTGCGTCCCCTCTCTCTGTTTCCCCCCTCTCTTTCCCCCCTCTCTCTGACCCCTTCTCTCTCTGTCCACCTCGCTCTCATTCCCCCTCTCTCTGTCTCCTCTTTCTGCCCCCTTCTCTATCTGTTCCCCTCTCTCTCACTGACCCCCTCTCTCTCTGACCCTCTCTCTCTGTCCCCCTCTCTCTCTGTCCCCCTCTCTCTGCCCCTCTCTCTGACACCCCTCTGTCTCTGACCCCCTCTCTCTCTGCCCCTCTCTCTTGGTACCCTCTCTTTCTGTCCCGCTCTCTCTCTGTATCCTCTCTCTGTCCCCCTCTCTCTCTCTGTCCCCCTCTCTCTCTCTGTCCCCTCTCTCTCTGTCCCCTCTCTCTCTGTCTCCCTCTCTCTGTCTCCCCTCTCTCTGTCTCCCCTATCTCTGTCTCCCTCGCTCTCTGTCTCCCCCACTCTGCCCCACTCTCTCTGTCGCCCACTTTCTGCCCCCTCTCTCTCTGTCCCACTCACTCTCTGTCCCCCTCTCTCTATCCTCCTCTGACAGTCCCTCTCTCTCCCGCTCTCTGACCACCTCTCTGTTGCCCTCTTTCTGCCCCCTATCTCTCTGCCCCCCTCTCTCTCTCTCTATTCCCCCTCTCTCTATCCCCTTCTCACTGTCCCCTCTCTCCCGCTCTCTGTCCCCCTCTCTCTGTCCTCCTCTCTCTGTACCCCATCTCTCTGCCCCCCCTTTCTGTTCCCCTCTCTCTGTTCCCCCTCTCTCTGTCCCCCCTCTCTCTGCCCCCTCTCTCTGTTCCCCCTCTCTCTGTCCCCCCTCTCTCTGACCCCCTCTCTGTCCCCCCCTCTCTCTGTACCCCTTTCTCTGTGTACTCTCTCTCTCCCCGCTCTCTGACCACCTCTCTGTCGCCCGCGCTCTCTGTCGACCCTCTCTCTGTCGCCGTCTCTCTGTCCCCCTCTCTCTGCCCCGTTTCTCTCTCTGCTTCCTCTCTCTCTGCCCCCTCTCTCTCTCTGCCACCCATCTCTCTGCCCCCTCTCTCTCTGTCGCCCTCTCTCTGTCCTCATCTCTCTGTCCCCTCTCTCTCCCCCACTCTCTGACCCCCTCTCTGTCGCCCTCTCTCTGTCCCCCTCTCTCTCTGTCACCCCTCTCTCTGTCCCCCTCTATCTGTCCCCTCTCAATCCCACGCTCTCTGACCCCCTCTCTCCCTCGCTCTCTGACCCCCTCTCTGTTGCCCTCTGCCTGCCCCCGCTCTCTATGCCCCCGCCCCCTCTCTCTGCCCCCCTCACTCCTGTCCCCCTCACTCTGCCCCCTCTCTCTGTGCCCCCTCTCTCTGTCCCCCTCTCTCTATCCCCCTCTCACTGCCCCCCTCTCTCTCCCGCTCTCTGAGCCCCTCTCTGTCATCCTTTCTCTCTGCTCCCTCTCTCTCTGCCCCCACTCTCTCTGCCCCCCCGACTCTCTGTCCCCCTCTCTCTGACCCGCTCTCTCTCCCTCACTCTGTACCCCTCTCTCTGTCTCCCTCTCTCTGCCCCCCTCTCTGTCACCGTCTTTCTATCCATCTTCTCTCTGTTCCCCCTTTCTCTGTTCCCCCTCTCTCTGTCCCCCTCTCTCTGTCTCCCCACTCTCTGTTCCCCCTCTCTCTGTCCCCCCTCTCTCTGTCCCCCTCTCTCTATCCCCCTCTCACTGCCTCACCTCTCTCTCTCCCGCTCACTGACCCCCTCTCTGTCACCCTTTCTCTCTGCCCCCTCTCTCTCTGCCCCCACTCTCTCTGCCCCCCCACTCTCTGTCCCCCTCTCTCTGACCCACTCTCTCTCCCCCACTCTGTACCCCTCTCTCTGTCTCCCTCTCTCTGTCCCCCTCTCTGTCACCGTCTTTCTATCCCCCTTCTCTCTGTTCCCCCTTTCTCTGTTCCCCCTCTCTCTGTCCCCCTCTCTCTCTGTCCCCTGCTCTCTGTCGCCCTCTCTCTGACTCCCACTCTCTCTGTCCACCTCTCTCTCTGGCCCCCACTCTCTCTGACCCCCTCTATCTCACCCGCTACCTGTCCCCCTCTCTCTGTCGCCCTCTCTCTGACCCCCTCTCTCACACCCGCCTCTCCCTGTACCACCTCACTGTCCCCCTCTCTCGCTGTCGTCCCTCTCTCTGTCGCCGTCTCTCTGCCCCCCTCTCTCTGTCCCCTCTCTCTCTGTCACCCTCTCTCTCTCCCCTCTGTCTCTCCCCCTCTCTCTGTCCCCTCTCTCTCTCCTCCGCTCTCTGACCCCCTCTCTGTTGCCCTCTCTCTGCCCCCTCTCTCTGCCCCCCGACCTCTCTCTCTGTCCCCCCCTCTCTCTGTGTGTCCCTCTCTCTCTGTCCCCCTCTCTCTCTCTCTGTCCCTCTCTCTCTGTCCCCCTCTCTCTGTCCCCTCTCTCTCACACCCGCCTCTCCCTGTCCCACCTCACTGTCCCCCTCTCTCGCTCACTGCCCCCCCCCCTCTCTCTGTCCCCCTCTCTCTGTCACCCTCTCTCTCTCCCCTCTCTCTCTGTCCCCCTCTCTATGTCCTCTCTCTCTCCTCCGCTCTCTGACCCCCTCTCTGTTGCCCTCTCTCTGCCCCCTCTCTCTCTGCCCCCCGACCCCTCTCTCTGTCCCCCCTCTCTCTCTGTCCCCCATCTCTCTGTCCCCTTCTCTCTCTGTGTCCCCCTCTCTCTGTCCCCTCTCTCTCTCCCCCGCTCTCTGACCCCCTCTCTGTTGCCCTCTCTCTGCCCCCACTCTCTCTGCCCCCCGACCCCTCTCTCTGTCCCCCTCTCTCTCTCTGTCCCCCTCTCTCTGTCTCCCTCTCTCTGCCCCCCTCTCTGTCACCGTCTCTCTATCCCCCCTTCTCTCTGTTCCTCCTTTCTCTGTTCCCCCTCTCTCTGTCCCCCTCTCTCTGTCCCCCCCTCTCTGTCTCCCTCTCTCTGTTGCCTCTTTCTGCCCCCTTTCTCTCTGTCCCCCTCTCCCTCTGCCCCCCCCTCTGCCCCCCCTCTCTCTCTGCCCCTCTCTCTCTGTCCCCCACAATCCCTGTCCCCCCCTCTGCCCCCCTCTCTCTCTCTGCCCCTCTCTCTCTGTCCCCCTCTCTCTCTGTTCCCCTCTCTCTCTGCCCCTCTCTCTCTGACCCCCTCCGTCTCTGATCCCCTCTCTCTCTGCCCCCCTCTCTCTCGGTACCCTCTCTTTCTGTCCCCCTCTCTCTCTCTGTACCCTCTCTCTATCCCCCTCTCTCTCTCTGTACCCTTTCTCTCTGCCCCCTCTCTCTTTTTCCCGCTCTCTTTGTTCCACCCCTCCCTGTCGCCCTCTCTCTGATCCTCCTCTCTCTGTCCCACTCTCTCTGTCCCCCTCTCTCTCTCTGTCCCTCTCTCTCTGTCCCTCTCTCTCTCTCTCTCCCCCGCTCTCTGACCCCCTCTCTGTTGCCCTCTCTCTGCCCCCACTCTCTCTGCCCCCCGACCCCTCTCTCTGTCCCCCCCCTCTCTCTGTCCCCCTCTCTCTGTCTCCCTCTCTCTGCCCCCCCTCTCTGTCACCGTCTCTCTTACCCCCCTTCTCTCTGTTCCTCCTTTCTCTGTTCCCCCTCTCTCTGTCCCCCTCTCTCTATCCCCCTCTCTCTGTCTCCCTCTCTCTGTTGCCTCTTTCTGCCCCCTTTCTCTCTGTCCCCCTCTCCCTCTGTCCCCCCCGCCCCCTCTCTCTCTCTGCCCCTCTCTCTCTGTCCCCCACTCTCTCTGTCCCCCCCTCTGCCTCCCTCTCTCTCTGCCCCTCTCTCTCTGTCCCCCTCTCTCTCTGTCCCCCTCTCTCTCTGCCCCTCTCTCTCTGACCTCTTCCGTCTCTGATCCCCTCTCTCTCTGCCCCCCCTCTCTCTCGGTACCCTTTCTTTCTGTCCCCCTCTCTCTCTGTACCTTCTCTCTCACCCCCTCTCCCTCTCTGTACCCTCTCTCTGTGTCCTCCTCTCACTTTTTCCCGCTCTCTCTGTTCTACCCCTCTCTGTCGCCCTCTCTCTGACCCCTTCTCTCTCTGTCCCACTCTCTCTGTCCCCCTCTCTCTCTCTGTCCCTCTCTCTCTCTGTCCCCTCTCTCTCTGTCCCCTCTCTCTCTGTCTCCCTCTCTCTCTGTCTCCCTTCTCTCTGTCCCCTTCTCTCTGTCACCCTCTTTCTGCCCCCTCTCTCTCTGTCCCCCTCACTCCCTGTCCCCCTCTCTCTGCCCCCCTCTATCTACTCCACTCTCTGTCCCTCTCTGTCTGTCGCCCTCTCTCTGACCCCCTCTCTCTCCCAACCGCCTCTCTCTCTCTCCCCCGCTCTCTGCCCCCTCTCTCTGTCGCCCTCTTTCTGTCCCCCTCTTTCCGACCCCGTCTCTTTCCCACCTGCCTCTCCCTCTGCCCCGCTCTCTGCTCCCTGTCTCTGTCGCCTTCTCTCTGTCCCCCTCTGTCTCCTACCCGCCTCTCTCTATCCCCCCTCTTTGTCCCACTCTCTCTCTGTACCCCTCTCTCTGTTCCCTCTCTCTCTGACCCTCCTCTCTCTCTGTCCCCCTCTTTCTCTTCGCCTCTCTCTCTGTACCCCTCTCTCTGCATCCCTCTCTCTGTTCCCCTTTCTCTCTGGCCCCCTCTCTGTCACCCTCTCTCTCTGTCCCCCTCTCTCTCTGTCCCCCACTCTCTCCATCCACCCACTCTCTGTCCCCCTCTCTCCCCCCACTCTGCACCCCTATCTGTCCCCCACTCTCTGTCCCCCTCTCTCTGTCCCCTCTATCTCCCCCTCTCTCTGTCCTCCTCTCTCTGTCCCCTATCTCTCTCCCCCGCTCTCTGACCCCCGCTCTGTTACCCTCTCTCTGCTCCCTTCTCTCTGTCCCTCTCTCTCTGTCCCCCTCTCTCTCTGTCCCCCACTCTTTCCATCCCCACACTCTCTGTCCCCCTCTCTCTGTCCCCTCTATCTCCCCCTCTCTCTCTGTCCCCCTCTCTCTGTCCCCTCTCTCTCTCCCCCCCACTGTCTGAACCCCAATCTGTCGCCCTCTCTCTTCCCCCTCTCTCTGTCCCCCACTCTCTCCATCCCCCTACTCTCTGTCCCCCTCTCTCTGACCCCCCTCTCTCCCACTCTGTACCCCTCTCTCTGTCCCCTTCTCTCGTCACCATCTCTCTGTCACCATCTCTCTGTCCCCCCTTCTCTCTGTCCACATCTCTGTCAACCCCCTCTCTCTGTCCCCCTCTCTCTGTCCCCTCTCTCTCTCCCCCACTCTCTCTGTCCCCCTTTCTCTGTCCCGTCGATCTCTCCCTCGCACTCTGCCCCCCTCTGTCGCCCTCTCCCTGCTCCCGCTCTCTCTGGCCCCTCTCTCTCTGTCCCCCCTCTCTCTCTGTCCCCCACTCTCTCCATCCCTCACTCTCTGTCCCACTCTCTCTGACCCCCCTCTCTCCCCCCCACTCTGTACCCCTCTCTCCGTCCCCCTCTCTCTGTCTCCCTCTATATCCCCCTCTCTCTATGCCCCTCTCTGTGTCACCCTCTCTCTGCCTCTTCACCCTCCCACCCGCCTCTCTCTTTCCCCCATCTCACTGTCCCCCTCTCTCTCTGTCCCTCTCTATCTTCCCTACACTCTGTCCCCCTCTCTCTCTCTGCCCTCCTCTGTCTCTGTCCCCCTCTCTCTCTGTCACCCTCTCTCTGTCGCCATCTCTCTGCCCCCCTCTCTCCCTGAACCCCCTCTATCTCCCCCACTCTCGGTGTCCCTCTCTCTGTCCCCCTCTCTCTGACACCCTCTATCTCACCCTTTTTCTGTCCCCCCTCTCTCTGTCCCCCCTCTCTCTGTCCCCCTCTCTCTGTCCCCCTCTCTCTGACCCCTCTCTCATTATGTCCTCCCCTATTTCTCTCTATCCCTCCCTCACCTTATCTCTCCCTTTCCTCTCTCTCTCCCTCTGTCTCTCCCTGCTCCTTCGCTCTCTCCATCTTCTCCCACTCTCGATTCCCCTACCTTGGTCTCTCTCTCTCCCCACCTCCCTCCGTTTCTCTCTGACTCAATCTCTCTCCCTCCTATCCTGCCCTTCCTCTCACTCTGACACAATCTGTCTCCCTAGTCCTTCCCTCTCCCTCTGACCCAGAGACTGGGGGTTGGTGGTGAGGCTGCGTGTGGTGGTGGGGGTGAGATGATCGAGAGATGTCGGAAGTGGGAGGTGGGGAAAATGGGGTAGAGACGACATTGCGGGAGGGAGAGAGAGATGGCAGGAGAGAGAGAGAGAGAGAGTGAGGGTGAGGGGGAGAGAAAAGAATGGAGGCAGGTTGGGGGTGTGAGAGAGAGGGGGGAGAGTGCGTCAGAAAGAATAGTGGAGGCAGGTGGAGAAACCGCGGTTGGGGGTGGTGTCTGAGAGGGGACCAGAGAGAGTGAAGGGGAGAGGAGGTGAGAAAGACTGAGTGTGCAGAAAGAGAAAGAGAGGGAGAGAATTGAGGAGGAAGAGTCGGGGAGAGGAAATGGGGAGGCCAGGTTGGAGTGGGGGGGGGTTCAGAGGGAGTTAAACCCAGCTCCTGAGCTCAGGGCGCGGTGCCCTCCCCTTCCCTGAGGACCAGGACTTGGGGCTGAGTCTGTCTCTCTCCAGCTCAGCTTCTCCAACACAAAGACACACAACAACATCGGTCACTCTGCTGCTCGGCACGCTTTAATCAACATTTTTATTGTGTACAAACGGAAGTGATGGATACAGTCAGTGAGATGGTGCCTTTTCTCACTGGCCCCTGAGTTGGGAGAAACATTAAAATGTTTCCCTGTAACCCCCCTGTGGGATAAGGATGGACAACCCAGCGCTACCCTCAGTCTGTTGCCATAGCAACAGGCTACTCCATCGCTGAAACACTGAACTGAAATGAGAAAATCCCGGATGGATTGATTAATGAGGGAATTTGATGGATGGATGGATCTGGGTGAAGGGATATTTCAGAACATTCTTCAGCTGCTGCCTGAACTTAGTCTGGGTCACGGCATAAATCGCGGTGTTTGTGCAGCAACTGAGGAGCTGCAGCATGAAGCCCAATTCCCGCACAAAGGGATGGAGAGACACAGAGTAATACCCAATATACCACATCCGGTTCCATATAGAATACAGCATGAACGTTGACCATAACAGGATGAAATTGGCCGAGATCACAAACAGTAAAATGATGGATTTTTTTCGGTTTCTCATTTCAGTGTCAGACTGAGCGTCCCCATTGGTGTGAGCGCGGAGTCTCCTGCGGGCTCTGCTGGTCACTAAAATGTGTCTGACGGTGAGAACATTGAGCAGCAGAATCACGAGAAATGGGACACACGGGGTTAGAATGTTGTGGAGGAACTCGATTGTGACCCAGACAATGGAGACTGCAACAGCGTCTCTTACATCACAAAACCAGGGGGTGTTCACCAGCCAATACCGAGCCGTGAGAATAAAATACCAGGAAATGTTCTTTAAACAGCTCACAGTCACTGCTCCCAGAACCACAGCCGCCGTCTTCTCACTGCAATATTTACTTTTCAGCTTCTGGCAACAAATGGCCACAAACCGATCAAAGGTGAAAGTGACGGTGAACCAGACCGAGCAGTCAGTGGCTCCATAAAGCAGGATGGCGTGGATATTACACACGGGGACGGAGTACAGGAAATAAAACTGTTCCCAATAAACAATGGGAATGTGTCTCAGGAGCAGGTCGAGGATAATGACCAGGAGATCCGCCGCTGCCATGGCCCCCAGGTAACGTCTGACACATGGAGACAATCCACAATCTTTATAAAGCAGGACGTAGATGGTCACTACGTTAACTGTGAGGAAGGAAAACAAACCCATTATCCATCAGCCTGGAGGCAAAGGGACCCGTTTGATCGGGGACCCAGTGAGATTTCCAAATGTGTCCCTGTATTCAGGGATTTATTAAAATAATTGGAGCTGGAATAGCAAATGGGAAGGTCGGAATTACTGAAAAAAATGTGACATAAACCACAAGGAACCCTCCCTCCCCAAACACACAGAGACATATCCATAAGGACAGATGGTTTCTAGAACATTCCCACACACTCGATCACTCGAGAGCAGACACAGGTCACTCCTTCCCAGTTCCTAATACGGAGGGTGGGAACGTTGCTGTCCTGAAGTATTCTCTCCCAGTTTCCTGAAGACAAACGGAGTTTGGGAATTTCTGTATTTTGTTCTAAATTGTGGTCGATCCTGTGACGTGGAGAAATGTAAACGCCGGGAAAACTTGTTCACTCCTTTAACTGCCTGAGGGGCCTTCGGGACAGTGTCTCCTTCTCTTCCCTCGGGATCTTATCATTTGTTCAATTCACTGACGTCCGGCCGTTCACAAACAAAATGTCAGGGACAGAACGTTCCGGGGAATGTCAGTTATGGAATGTCGGGGACAGAACGTTCCGGGGGATGACAGTTATGGAATGTCAGGGACAGAACGTTCCGGGGAATGTCAGTTATGGAATGTCAGGGACAGAACGTTCCGGGGGATGACAGTTATAGAATGTTGGGGACAGAACGTTCCGGGGAATGTCAGTTATGGAATGTCAGGGACAGAACATTCCGGGGAATGTCAGTTATGGAATGTCAGGGACAGAACGTTCCGGGGGATGACAGTTATAGAATGTTGGGGACAGAACGTTCCGGGGAATGGCAGTTATAGAATGTTGGGGATGGAACGTTCCGGGGAATGACAGTTATAGAATGTTGGGGACAGAACGTTCCGGGGAATGTCAGTTATAGAATGTTGGGGACGGAACGTTCCGGGGAATGACAGTTATAGAATGTTGGGGACAGAACGTTGCGGGGAACCCCTTCACCTGTCCATCACCGTTCCCCCCTACCCACCACACCAACATGATGCCTGGACCCACTGTAACATTAATGTGGTGAGAGACGGAGGGTCCAATCACAGGAATGGGAGCTAAAGGCATTGCCAGATCAGCTGAAATGGTTAGATATACCACATTCTCAATCCACCGCACAGAACCAGCCCAGACACCATACACCAAGGGGACATATCCGTTCACCGTGGACCACTGTGCAGACCAGGCCAGTGTCCTGCTCAGTACAACCCAGGCAGTCGCAGGTTAGAGATGGGTAAGAGTGATCGGTGTGTTGTGACCAGAAGTAAAGCTCTTCCTTCGTCTCTGGTGTTCAGTAATAAATATCTATTTGAGACCCTTCATTGGGCAGATTGTGTCAGCAGGATTTCTTTTTCTCATATTGCAGACTACAGATAATAGCAATTAAAGATGTTTATAGTTAATTTCGATAGCACAGCACATGCACTCAATATCCTACAGTTGAGACAAATGTCTTGCATTTGTTTAATAATGCAAAGTGTTGTTTGTAATTCAGTAATGGTAACCTGATTATAATAAATCCACACCAAGCTGAAAGCGGGCACTAAAATATGAACCAAAATCTGGGTATGGTAGTGTAGTGGGTAGTGTCCCTGTCTCTGAGCCAGAGCTCTGGATTTGATTCCAATTCCTGAAATTGTGTGGTAGTGTTCCTAGGTCTGGAATAGAAGGCCTGGATTCAAGTCTTGCCTTTTGCAGAGGTATGTCCCAGCATGTCTGAACAGACTGATGAACAAACCACAGAGGAGAATACTGTTACAACTTTATGGGTATTGCAGAGTGATGCCAGTATCCAAACCTCATTGCACAAAGGTCTAGGTGTAAAGCTCACAGAAGTGCCTCATGATACATCTGAACAAACTGAATAAAATGGACTTAGAATTGTGACTTGATGGAGAAGGAAGAGGTGTCAGTCTTGAATTTCAGAATTTAGGCCCAGGATAACTGAAAGTACAGCCATTCGTGTTGATTGTGGCCATATTTCACAGCAGTAACGGTTTATAAAATCAGAATGGTCATGGATAGGGTGAGTAGTCAGGGTTTTTCCCAGGTTAGGGGCGTCTAAAACTAGAGGGCATTGGTTGACAGTGAAAGGGGAACGTTTTTGAAGAGGCCTAAGGGGCACCTTTTCATGCAGAGGTTGGTGTGTGTATGGAATGAGCTGCCAGAGGAAGTGGTGGAGGCTGGTACAAATACAGCATGTAAAAGGCATCTGGATGCTGACAGACCTGCCGAGCTTTTCCAGCAATTTATGCATTTCTTTAAAAATGCATGCATTTTAACTTAGCAATTCTGAATAAATTAAACATTTCATTTTTTAATGACGTGGGGCCATGTAAACATATTTCAAATCGGCCGAGACCATTTTCTGCGAAGGGTATGGCTCTGTGTATGACAGCAGCAAGGATGCAACAACATGGAATAGGGAATGTGATGGAGACATAGTTTGGACCATGTACAAGGAGACCTCACATGGTCCAGTTTGGGAGAGGATGACATTATTGTGTGACTCAGCTCAGAAAGGGAGAAAATGTAATCTGTCCGAGAAGGAACGGACTATTGTACTCTCTCTCCTTCATTGTTCCTCATCACAGCAATGTATACGAGCTAAAAAGAACTCTACAGTCATCGTTACCATTCTTATTGGAACAGAATCCCTGCAGTGTTGAAACAAGCCCTTCGGCCCAACAAATCCATACCAACCTTCCCAACACATTCCCCTATAGCTTTCCCAGACTAATGCACCTAACCTAGAAACCCTTGAAAACTACAGACAATTTGGCATGATCAATCCATCTAACCTACACAGTTTGAGCTGTGGTAGGAAACGGGATCACCCATTAGCAGCTCACACAGACAAGGGGAGAATGTGTAAACTTCACACAGACAGTCACCCAAGGTTGGAATCGAACCCAAGCCCCTGGTGCTGTGAGGCAGCAATGCTAACCACCATGCTACCCTTTGGGTGCTCCCTGACCAGCATCCATTGGAATCTACTCACTGCCTAAAGCAAATGGAATTCAGCCAAATCCAACTCTCCCAGGATGGAATCCCATTGCTAGCAGCTATGTGAGTACAATATCTTCAGAAGCAGAATGATGTTTTGGAAAATCTTGCAATTTTTCCTTTTGTCATGAGTTACAATAATATCTGGTCAAAGTTCTTTCAAGTTAAAGTTGCAGAGATTTTGTTTATATATGTGTGTGTGTCAGTGTTTTTAGAAAAGGAAATATTGATTATATATTTTCAACACCCAAACATGCATCTTTCCATCAGAGTTTGAGTAACATTGCTCTGGATCAAAAACGTGCTATTTGAGCAGATTACAGAAACTAGTCAGACTTGTTCCTAAAACTGACCCTGACCCAGTCTGAGACCGATATGATCGGCATGACACCAACCTGGTTACATTTAACATCTGTTGTGAGCAGTGCAGGAGTGGGACAAGAAAAGCAAACAGTGACCCAAAAAGCCGGGGAACTATAGACCGGTGAGCCTGATGTCAGTGGTGGGTAAGTTGTTGGAGGGGATTCTGAGGGATAGAATTTACATACATTTGGGAAGGCAAGGGCCAATCGGGGTACACAGCGTAGCTTTCTGCATGGGAAATCATGTCTCATTAATTTGGTTAAGAGGTAACAAAGAAGATTGATGAAGGCAGTTTGGGTGACATTGTCTATATGGACCTCAGCAAGTTGTTCATTTAAAGAACAAAGAGCAAAGAAAATTTACAGCCCAGGACCAGGCCCTTCAGCCCTCCAAGCCTGAGCCGATCCAAATGTATTGTCTAAATCTGTCGGACAATTCCTAAGGATCTGTATCCCTCTGCTCACTACTTACTTATGCATCTGTCCAGATGCATCTTAAATGAATCGACCGTGCCTGCCTCTACCACCTCTGCTGGCAACGCGTTCCAAATGCCCACCACACTCTGTGTGAAGTGCTTACCGCGTGTATCCCCCTTAAACATTCCACCTCTCACTTTGAAAGCACGACCTCTCGTGACTGAATCCTTCAACCTGGGAAACAGCTTGTCTCTATCCACCCTGGCTATACACTTCATGATTTTGTAAACCTCAATCAGGTCCCCCCTCATTCTCCTTTTTCTAGTGAAAATAAGCCTAGCCTACTCAATCTGTCTTCATAGCTAGTATTTCATTCTGATTGGTAGACAAATGAGTAAGGTTCGGTCACTTGGGATACAAAAGAAGCTAGTTAAAATTGGCTTGAAGGAAGAGGGATATTTTTCAGACTGGAGGCTTGTGAGCAGCAGTGTGCTGTAAGAATCCGTACTGAGTTCACTGCATTTCATCATTTATGTAAAGGATTTAGTTATGAATATTGAGGACAGAGTAAGTTTGCAGATTATATCAGAATGGTGGTTTAGTAGATTATCTCAGAGTACAACGACACCATAAATAGATGGGACAAAGATGCAAGGAGTGACAGATGAAGTTTAATTTAGATAAATACGAGGTTTTGCATCTTTGGAAGGCAAATCAGGGCAGACATTATATACTTCATGGTTAGGTCCTGGGGCATGTTGTGTAACAAAGGGGCACAGGGCTGCAGGTGCATTGTTCCTTGAAAGTGGAGTCGCAGGTAGACAGTGTGGTGCTGAACACATTTGGCACATTTGCCTTAATCAGTCAGAGCATTGAGTATAGGGGTTGTGGTGGCATGTTGCATCTGTACAGGATGTTGGTGAGGCCACTTTAAGAATACTGTGTACAACTCGGTTTTCTCCAGAAATGACTTACACATATGTTTCAGGACTGGAGGTTTGACTGCAGGGAGAGGCTGATTCCGTTGAAGTGTTTCCCCCCGGAGTGTCAGAGGTTGAGGGGTAACATTACAGATGTTTATAAAACCAGCAGGGGCATGGATATTCTGAACAGCCACGTTCTGCTCCCCAGGGTAGGGGAGTCCAGAACAAGAGGGCATAAGTTGAAGGCGAGAGGGATTGATTTAGAAGAGACCTGAAGATAAATGTTTCACACAGAGAGTGGTGTGTGTACAGAAAGTGCTGTTAGGGGAAGTGCTGAAGGCGGTTACAATCGCACATTTAAAAAGTATCTGAAAGAGAGGGATATTGGCCAATTGCTGGCAAATGGGACTGGATCAGATTTGATATCTGATCGGAGTGAACAGATTGGACTAACGGGTCTGTTTCCGTTCTGCCTGACTCTCTTATTCTATAAGAGGGATGATGAAAATTTCTGAAAGGACCTTTCAAGTCGGAAATCTCTTCACTGGAAGTTTATCGTGCCTCTATGTTCACATTGATTGAAAGATGCGTTAGGTAAATATTTGGTAGAGAAGTGAATAACGGATAATGGGATTATAGACAAAAAAGTAGGCCCCCACCTGATCAGCCAAAATTTTAGTGCCTGGTGGAGAAGGGTCAAAATGTCTAATGACCCTCTCCTGCTCCTCAGTCCCATGTTCCTGTGTTCCATTCAGCCCCGCATACCTGCTGGACAGGAACAGTTGGAGGCCACTTACTCCTATAACCTGTTGCACTGAAACAGAGGAGACCATTTGGCCCTTGAAGACTGCCCCACATGTTTCGAGGTGATTTGGGAAATATAATTGGAAAACCCAGGCACGGGTATGAAAGAGGCCGCTCATCTCTCTTTACAGAGCTTCCCCTCTCTGCAACTTGTGCTTCATTTGTTGGCCATGTTGTAGACCCAGATTCACTGTGAATACAGCCCCCATACCTCACTCAGCGATGGCTCACAAAATCCTCTGGTCTCCCTGTCTGCAATATTCAAAAACATAACATTTAGGAAAATAACACCCACTAACTTTCCAATAACAGAATGGGCGAAGATTAGATACAGGGGCAGGTCGTTCACTCCCCAAGCCTGCCTTGCCCTTCACTAAGATCATGCCTGATCTGCTCTTGGTCTCAAATCCTCTTCCATACCCAATTCTTCATAGCCTCACCTCTCTGACAGCTCAATATCCAGTACCTCCTCTTCAAATACTTTCAGTCATCTAATTCCCCGAACACTCTTGAGACGAGAAATCCTGACATTCAATCCCATCTGTTTGAAGAAAACACTTGCTGCTCCTATACCATGGCCTATTGATATGAACAAAAGAGGTTGAGACAAGGGGTTCAGGTACAAATGACTGGCCCTGATACCAAGGCAGTGGTTGCCTTCTGTTGACATCAAGGAGCTTAACAAAACTGGACTTAATGGGAATCAGAGTAAACTCTCCAGTGTTTGGAGTCAAACATGGCACAAAGGAAGATGTTCATCATCTCCGTCCTGTGTCAGCTCTGTGGGAGATCCTCAGGGTAGCTTCCTCTTCACAAACAGCTTCAGCTGCTTCATCAGTGTCTACCCAGCCCCACCCTCCCTACCATAAGATCAGAATGTGGGGATGGTCACTGAAGATTCCACAATGTTCAGAACATTTTGTTGCCCGTCAGCTCCTGAACTGGTCTGTGTCCATGAGCAGCAAGACCCAGACTCCATTGAGACTTGTGCTGTTAACGTGTCTGTAACATTCATGTAACAGCACTGCCTGACACTGCACATTGCCACAGTGAAATAGAGTTCATTCAGCACCTCACGCTGGTTTCACAGGAATATGAGGAAGCCATTCAGCCCATTGACACTATTAGAGAAGAACAGGGACAGCCTGTTCAGTGCCTCCAACCTATTACTCAGGAAGAGAAGGAGTCGAGTATGATGGACCACAAAAGAGCCCCTCGACAATATTTGAAGGCGGTAGCGTAGATTCTAATGTTTTCTTATTTTAAAGGGAATGTAAAGGGTCTGTTCGAGAAGCAATGCGAATGGTCAAACTACTCGCGGTGAAGCTAAACACTATTTATTTAAACATGAAAGATAAAATGAAAGCAAAGAAAGAGGAAATTAGAATAACTTAATTCTATTGGACAAGTTAACAGAATAATTGATCGTGGAGCTATTACTAATGAACTGGCCCGATACACGAAAATCCCATAAACACAGCCCTTGGCAAAACTGAGTATTCAGTCACAGATTGCCACAAACTCAAAGATCCTAATCTGCGAGAGCTGGCCACATCCATTCAGGCTGCACTAAAATAAACCCAAGGCCTCCCTCGCTGTTTACTCAGTGGTCTTAACTAACCAGCTTGTTAATGATCATTCGATCTCTCTCTTCAAAGAAACCAGGACAAAATAATTCTTAAAGCTGCAGCATCATCACACTTGTCAGTACATCGACCTACTAAACAGGAGCCAGGGGTAACCAGTCAGGCCCTTGGCCCTGTCCAATTGAACAATGAAGAAGTCATTCAGTCCCTTGAGTCAATTACACAGAAACAGAACGAGGCCATTCAGCCCCTTGAGTTACTTACACATGAACAAGAGGAGGCCATTCAGCCCGTTGAGCTACTTATACAGGAACAGTAGGAGGCCATTCCCACCTCAATGCACTTGCACAGGGGCAGAATGAGTTAATTGATGCTGATTCTGATGAATGGCTTATGCCCAAAACGTCGATTGTCCTGCTGTGCTTTTCCAGCAATTGATGCTCTACTCTGATCTCCAGCAAGGGCAGCCCTCACTGTCTCCTAATAGATGCTCTAACATGATGAACTGTTTGAGTTGAGGCTGCACAGACAGGCTGTTCCATGTTGTTCCTCCTGGCTCCATTGCTCATAACACACACGTGGGTCTTTAACATGGTTTTCTCGCAGTGAGGAGGGAAGCCATATGTCTTGTGTGAAGTCTCAAGAAGGCACGTTTCATTTCCGAGAAGACAGTCTGCTGTTCTTTATGCAGGACGGAAGCTGTTGGGAAAAGCTACCTGTTTCAGATGGAAGGTATTGTGGCTGCTGTTGGGGATTGTGAGCAACCTGACGTTCAGTACAGGGTTCACACGCCGACTGCACAATAACATGGGGAGAGTTAGTAAAAGCATATAGACTATTAGGAAAATCACATTAGACTGATGAATGGACTCACTAAGTTGTAATAATGCTGATATTATTCATGTTGATCTTGGCTAGTGCACGTCCAGTTCCGTGTAACTTGTGTGCCTAACTCTGTCCAAGTCTATGTCCACCCTATGATCTGTCTGGCCATGCTTACGATGACCTTTATCCACTGCTCATAAATAAAGTGTTTCCCTGGACTGAGGGACATGTGGCAATAAATCAAACCAATCCTGTGTAAAGCATGGAATTTCTCACCTTATCAACGTCTCTTTTGCAAATAAGTGATCGCTGCCACTCCTCGTGTTTCAGCGTCACCATTTCTTCATCCCTTACATCTCTACAGGTTAAACACTTAGCTTCTTCACTCTATCCTCATCTTACAATCACCCGTGTCTGTGGTAAGGAGATCATTCCTTACAAAGGAGATCAAATCTGTAGAGATTGCCCCAAATGCTCTCTCAGCAAGGCTCTAAAACTGCAGGAAGATGGCTTTACCTATGTTCTCGAATCATCATAAAATGAAGGACAGCATACCATTGACTGTACTCATGACCTACACAGGGTTTGATTCGGAGCAGTCAGCATAGATTTGTGAGTGGGAGATCATGCTTCCCAAATTTGTTCGAGTTCTTTGATGAAGTGACCAGGAAGGTTGATGAGGACAGAGGGGTAGATATAGTCTCTATGGATTTCAGTAAGGCCTTTGATAAGGTCCCACATGGCAGGCTGCTCTCGAAGTTTCCATCACGTGGAATGCTGGGGAAACTGGCCAATTGGATACACAGTTGGTTTGATGGTAGAAAGCAGAGGGTTTAGTGGAATTATGCTTGTCAGACTGGAGGCTGGGTCCATTGTTGTTTGTTATCTATGAATTGGTTGTGAATGTACAAGTTATGATTAGTAATTTTGCAGATGACACTAAAGTAAGTGGGAGCATGTTCAGTGAGGAAGTTTATCAGAAATTGCAGCAGGACCTCACTCAGGTGGGGAAGTGGGCCGAGAAATGGCAAATGGAATTTAATATAGATGCGTGATGTCTTACATTTTGGGAACTCAAAGCAAGGGAGGAGTTTCATGGTGAATGGGAGGATCTTCAACTGTGTAGTGGGCAGAGAGACCTTGGGGTTCAGGTGCACGGTTCTCTGAGAGTGGAGCCACAGGTAGACAGGGCAGTGAAAAAGGCTGTTGGCACATTGGCCTTCATCAGGCAGGACATGGAGTACAGAAGTTGGCAATTTATGTTGCAGTTACACAGGACTTTGGTAAGGCCGCACTTGGAGTATTGTGTTCAGTTTTGTCACCTTGTTATAGGGAGGACGCTATTAAATTAGAAAGAGTGCTGAAGAAATTTTCTAGGATGTTACCAGGACGCAATCGTCTGAGTTATAGGGAGAGGTTGGACAAGCTCGGACCTTTTCTTTAGCGTGTAGGAGACTGAGGGAGTCCTTATAGAGCTGTATAAGATCACGATGGTAGGGTTAATGCTCTCAGTCTTTTTCCAAGGTTTAGAGAATCGAGAACGAGAGACAATCAGTTTAAGGTTAAAGGGGAAGGATTAAAAGGGAATCTGAAGGACCACTTATTTACATAAATGGCTGGTGTACGGATGAGCTGACAGCAGATGTGGTTGGGGGGTACATTAACAACATTTCAAACGCATTTGGATAAATATGTGAATAGGAAAGGACTGGAAGGATATGGGCCAACTGCAGGGAAATAGGGTTAGCGTGGGTGGACATTTACAAGGTGGAGTCGAACCCTTCTGTTAATTAAAACCAAACACCCAGAAAAGCTCGCCTCACCTCGTAATCTGTTAAAACATGAGTGACACAGATCTCCTACATTCCACGATTTATTCAAAAATTAACAAGTTAGTTTCTTAACTTTAAAAGTGAACACTAAACAACAACTATTCACAAATACAAGCCCCTCTTTTCTTAGCTACTTACTATCTGACTCCGTCTCTGTAAAAATATTCTGTTCCAACAGCCCACATATTAAACATTACAATCTCAAGACCACTCAGAATCCATCTTCCCCGCTGTGTTCACTCTTCCAGCTGCTGATCTCCCTGGGTCATTTTTTATTGCAAGTCGGTTTGACATGAACATGTATCTTTGGAAGAGAGTGTTTGAGATGGCCAGTTAGCACGCCTGCTCTACAGCAGTTACTCTGTTGTTGGATGGCAGTGGCTCTCCCTCTAGTGTTCAAATGCTGGGTTTATATACTCCCCATGATACAACAATTCTCATAATTTGATTGCTTTCCAGGTGTCTAAACAATAATATTCAAATTCCGTTGGCTTCTGGTATCCTGACCATTATTTAAACGCTTTGGTTGTATTTGAATTGTTGTCAAAACAGCAACCAAAGCTCAGGTGTCCATTTCACAGCTAACTGTGATATATGGAACAACCTGACATTTAGCTGTCATCTGTGCTGTACTTTCTATTCAACAAAACCCGTTCTGTCTTAAAGTGAGCTGACATGCTTTCTGCTTCATAAGACCTCCCTCCTTCAGAAAAAAAAAACATCAGAATGAAAAGGTGGCTTCGTTTCTTTTCTTCTAATTCTTAATCCCATTATTATGAAATACAAAAGTATTAATCTCAGTTATATCAATCATGTTAATCTTACAAACCTATATAAACTGGAATAAGTCAAATCTTATCTAAACGTTTTCCTTTAAATCCACGATAACACATCTGCTATCATATTTTAGGACCCACAGCATGAACATTTTGTAAGTTTAAAGTCGGTGTGATAAGACTCCAATGAAATGCTCTCATATTCTGGTCTTTAAATATTCCATAAAACGCGAGAGGTTTGTCGTTGTCCACAACCATCTCCGACAATTTATTTGTCACATAAACATTAAAATATTGTCAGGTCAGTGCGAAACTTAATCATCCTTTTTCAATAATGGAGAATGTTGTATTTTTCTTTCTGGTGGATATTGCGTTTTTTCGACAAGTAGCCAATTAGCCATTCAATTCCATCATCATCTTACTGTACCAACCCCTATATCCCTAGAAGCAAATAGAATTTTGAAAGGGTTTCAAAATATTTGGTGTAGCTAAAACTGGTGCGGTGATTAATCCTGCTTTAAAATTCTCAAATGCCTCCTGGCATTGTTCTGTCCACCACAATTATGTTTCCTTCTTTAATAAGTCCATCAGTGGTGCCAATACGCTGCTGAAGTTTGGAACAAACTTCCGATCGAATCCACTCAGTTCCAAAAATCCTCTTTCTTCGAGGATAGTCGTGGAAATTCCTCAAAGCCCTTTGTCTTTGTGTTCCATGGGGGTCAACCTTCCATGTCCAATGTAATGTCCCACGAACGTCACCTCTGCCTTCGCGAATTCAGTTTTCTTTAAGTTTATTACAAAGTTTGCTTCTTGTAAACGTTCAACATGCTCTGGCAGCTGTAACACGTGAGCTTTCAATCACTTGCTAAAAATCACTACATCATACAGATAAACTACACAATTTGTCCATCTGACCATAACTCTGTTCCTGAGTCCCTAAACCTGGCATTGAAGGGGATTCCTATCACTGGTGACAATACTAATACGTCATCCCCACAGGAAATCGTCAAAATTTCAGAGTTTTTATCTGCCACGTGCTTCATTCTATGCTGTGCCCTTGAGGTGCTGTTAAGCTAACTCACCTACTCCATCAAATCTCTCCCTCATATATATCTAATCCGAGTGTGAGATCTCTGACTTCGGTCCTGTCAATTTATATTCAATTAATTCCAAAGGACCTCTGACTTCAAATATTAACTCAAAGGAAGTAAACTGAGTAGATTTGTTTGGGGCAAATAATTTTTGTCTAATGGCAAACAATTTAATGAGACACCCTCATTCCAATCATTCCGGTAATCCTGACAATACGCTGTTAATATGGTCTTCAGCGCCTGATGCTAACTTTACAAGGATTCAGGATGGGACACCCTTGATTTGAAGTGCTGTATGCCTAAGCTATCCATGACTTCCTTAAACTATCCATGACTTCCTTGAACAGCTGAGCGGTAAAATGAGACCTTGGTCTGACTGAATCTCTCTGCGGAGCCCACAGTGAGTAAAGAAAGCTACCAACTCCTCCACCTCCCTTTTTACCTTAACACTCCATAATAGTTAAAAATCACACAACACCAGGTTATAGTGCAACAGTTTTAATTGGAAGAACACTAGCTTTCAGAGCGACGCTCCTTCATCAGGTGATTGCACAATCACCTGATGAAGGAGCGTCGCTCCGAAAGTTAGTATTCTTCAAATTAAAACTGCTGCACTATAACCTGGTGTTGTGTGATTTTTAATTTTGTACACCCCAGTCCAACACCGGCATCTCCGAATCATGAGTCTATAATAGAATTGCCTCTGGGAATCTGGTAGACACATCCATTATGGCGAACAAATATTGGTTTCCACTTTTATTTTAGATAGGGGAGCTACACAACTAATCATAACCCACATGAAATGTTCTTCGAATGCAGGAATTGGTAACAAAGGTGCTGGCTTTAGTACTGCCTGTGACTTCCCTACCATTTAGAATGTTGGACATGCACATCAAAAAATAACCACGTCCGTGTGCATTCCAGGCCACTAGAAATGCCTCTATACCTTAGCCTGAGTCTTCTGTACACCTAGGTGATCCCCTGCAGTTAGTTTATGTGCTACCCGTAACACTTTACGCTATTCCGAAAACAATGTGATGCACTTCGGCCCATATCCCTTCTGCACTAACCTATCGGGGTCTCCATTTTAATTTTAGCATTCTATCTTTAAGTTAATAACGTTCGACAATATATTTTGATTCCTTTGTTGTGTGTGTGTATGTGTAGGTGTGTGTATATATGTATCTGTTGTATATATATATGTATCTGTTGTAAGTCCATTAGCCTTTCAGGACTAAACACCCCTGCCTGATCCTCTGCCTGTTCAGGTTTTTTTCTGCACTGTGACATCAAGCAGGGTGTCAGTTCACTGAGTATCATCTCCTTTGGCTTTTTATTTTTCCTTCCTGCTCTAACTTATGACAGTGGAATTGTAGATTAGATTACAGATTACATTACAGTGTGGAAACAGGCGCTTCGCCCAACAAGTCCACACCGACCCGCCGAAGCGCAACCCACCCATACCCCTACATTTACCCCTTACCTAACATTAGGGACAATTTAGTATGGCCAATTCATGACCTGCACATTTTCGGACTGTGGGAGTTAACCCACGCAGACACGGGGAGAATGTGCAAACTCCACACAGACAGTTGCCTGAGGTGGGAATTGAACCCGGGTCTCTGGCATTGTGAGGCAGCAGTGCTAACCACTGTGCCGCCCACAATCTTGTTATTATACAGTCTGGAAAAATCCTGGGTATTTTTCTTTTAACTCCCCAATTCCCTTGTTTTCCTTTTGCCTTCTCCAACACAAGGGCTGCCACGCCCAACTTGGATCCTGTTAAATCGTTCATAAGAACAAACTGTATTCCTGGAAATGACACTCTGTTACTCACTGTCACTGTTACTTCCCCAACCTTGATTTGGCATTCCAACCTGATGTTACACAAGGGAATGCTTAATTTCTAACCCCATTCCACAAATTGTCACGATCTTGATTAGTACGTCAGAAAGAGTGAAAATACTCTCATCTCTCACTATTAGAGGCCGAGAGAAAGTGAGGGCTGCAGATGCTGGAGATGAGAGTTGAAAAGTGTGGGGTTGGAAAAGCATAGCCAACCAGGCAGCATCCGAGGGGCAGAAGAGTTGACTTTTCAGGCATAAATCCTTCTCAGGAAAGTGGGGGATGGGGTAACGGAGGGGGAAAGGGGCCGAGAAATAAATAGGAGGGTGGGGGTGGAGCTGGGTGTAAGATAGCTTGGAAGGCGATAGGTAGATGCAGGTGGGGTGTGATGGTGCTAGGTCGGACAGGAGGGTGATAGGACACCTATCAGTGGTAGGACAGCTGGAACCCTCAAACTAGAACCATCATCAACGTTGACTTCACCAAATTCCAAATCTCCCCTCCACCAACCTCTCCCAGATCCAACCGTTCAACCTAGCACTGCCCTCTTGAACCGCCCTAACTGGCCAGCTTGCTTCCCACCTACCGACCCCATCCTCCTAACCGACATATCATTATTACTCCCACCTACATCTTCTTATCGCCTTCCCAGTGACCCTCCCACAGGCCCAGCTACTACCCTCGTATTTATCTTTCAGCCCCATTGTCCCCCCACCACATTCCTGACGATGGGTTTCTGCCTGATATTCGATTGTTCTGCTTTTCGGATGCTGCCAGATCTGTTGTGCTTTTCCGGAGCCTTACTTCTCAACTATTAGAGACTGAGCAGATCCCATATCTCACAAAATTATAACTTCTTGTCCTTCTCCCCCTGATCTTTCTGAGTAAACTTTATCTACAGAGGTGAATTCTTTATAGCGATCAAGTACTGACTCCATACCCAGCCCCTGCCTTGGCTGTATACTCGCCTGCAGCTCCTCGGCTCTACTTGGGGTCTCCTTTACCAGTTTCACTAATGCCACTGGCTTAGCCTCTTCTACCACATATTTCCCCAAAATGCCTTCCTTCAACGACCACTGCAGTGAAAACACCTTTTCCCAGTGCCCTTCTTAAACCATCGGCACTGTCATTTTATATATTACATTGCCTTATACTGAGAACACCTGAGGCCTTTCACCTCCTTTCAACTCCTTTGGGCTTCTTTTTTCACTTGTGTTAAACTATTGTGCGCTACTGTTCGCTTTGTAATGTGTGAACTTCCCTTCTCCCAATTTCTATCCCTCATAGCATGAAAATTCTCCCGGAAGCTAAATTTCATCTCATGCACCAATGCATATTTACCTGCCATTTCTGCTGCGCTTCTCACTTCTTGAACTTTCTGTTCGTGCACATGAAATCTTACCATCTCTGGAAGTGAGTCTTTAAACTTCTCCAGCAGAATAATCTCCCTTCAAGCCTCACAGGTCTTATCTATTTTTAAGTCGAACACCCATCTATCAAAATGACTGTAATTAATTCTTTCAGACTTAACATAAGTCTGACCAAGTTCCGTCTCAATGTTTATGAACCTCTGTCTATGTGCTTCTGGTACCATTTCATAGCCAATCAAAATAGCCAATTTTACATTTGCATAATCTCTTGACCCCCCATCAGACAGTGCTGCACATGCCTCACCAGCTGTGCCCACCAGCTTAGTCTGAACTAGCATTACCCGCAAGTTCACTGGACACGTCATCTGCCGAGGTATTTTTTTCAAATGAGATAAAAAAGGTTTTGACATTTTTCTCACCGAAATATGGCAAAGTACTAACATAGTTGTATACATCCCGATGTTCTCCCTTCATCTCCATCCTGTTAATTTAACTTTCTTGTCTAATTCACAACTTCTAAATCTCAAATTCTCTCTCTCTTTCTTTTTCCTCTCCTTCTCTTTTATCTAACTCTGTTTCCGTCTCTTTCTCTATCTTCTAACTTCAGTTGCCATATTTGCAATTTAAGTTTTTTCTAACTCTATTGCACTTGTCTGTTTCTCTGATACATCAATGTGCTTGACCAACTACATTATAATTTCAGCTTTCCTTCTGTCCGTGGTTAAACCCAATTCCCACTTATTTGCTATAATAAATATCCTGCTTCAGTCTTTCTCAACTTTCTTGGCAAATTTGGGAACCTTTTTCGTAATGTTAAGAGCCATTTCCCTCAGTTTTAATTTAAACAACCACCAGTAAACAAAATTAAACAGATTTTCCGACCGGTTTTATTTGAAGAACTAGGTCACTAATTGCAACGTGTTGGAATTTTGAACCCGAAATCTGTTCAAATCTACCCAAGTCCCTTATGGCAGGGCCCCGAACTGTGAAGACATCTATGTCGAGCACTTCTGTTAATTAAAACCACAAACCCAAAAAAACTCACCTCACCTCGTAATCTGTTATACATGAGTGACAAGAACTCTCAAATTCCACTAATAAAAGAAAAATAAAAGTTTGCATGTATGCAAGTTAGCTCGCTGTGCTTGAAGGTTTGTTTTCTGACGATTCGATACTATGACTAATTAACATCATCAGTGAGAGGCTCTGCTGAAGCGCTGCTGGTATGTCGTGCCTCTCTATTTATAGGTCTTGGGTTCTTAAGATGGGTGATGTCATTTCCAGTTCTTTTGTTTTACAAGAGAAGGTAGATAGGATCTAAATTGCTGTATTTATTGACGGACTTCTGGTCAGAATGCCATTTCTCTAAGAACGTCCTTGCATGTCTTAGTATGTGCGTGCGTTGTCCCAATCAAAGTGGTGCCCTTCTTTGTCTGTATGTATGGAACATAGTGATAATGGGTCATGTCTTTTGGTAGCCAGTTCATGTATCCTGGTAACACGACAACAGGACAGTTTCAATGGCAGAAGAATGATTTTATACTCACTGTTTAATTAATGTGTGTGTGCAGATATGTAACATTTTTCATATGTGCACAACACATTCTAAATGAACAACGGAGACACAGTAAACTGAAAGTGATGCATATGATGTATAAAAATTATAAAACATTAAAACATCATTTGATTCTCATCTAAAATGATATGTTCCCCTTCTCTCAACGTTCCCTCCTTTTCTGGAAATCTCCACTCCAATCTCTCATTCTTATCAGGATGTGTATTATAAATTCTTCCTTCTGGTGTCCCAGCATATTTCAGTTAATCCCCTTTCTACCAGAATTCAATATATTGGCCTGTTGAGTACTTTCCAAATCTAGTGTCTGTCACATTATTGGAGATAAAATTTCTGGCATCAGACCCAGCATTTGAACATATTGCTCTGTTGTACATGCACTGTACAAAGGACCACAGCACATAGGAATTGCCAAAACACTGGGGGATGTTCATCTCCTTCTTTCGATGATCTAGTTTTCTCATATTTCACATTTCATCATCTATGTTGTCTCGCTCTTCCTCTCTTTGTATCTAGTTAAGACATTTACCAATTATTCCTTGCGTCCCTTCTCTTAAAGCTCCTTCTTCAGGTTTATATCTATTGCTCTCTTCTTGATGTAATGTGATTATAATTGAGCAATGTAACTACAAAGACATTTGGAAGGAGCTGGTCACAGTCAATTGGAAGGGGAACTGAGCAGGGCAGACCATGTAACAGCAAAAGCTGGAATTTCTGGGGATATTTTGGAGGATATCAGAAATTCTCCCAAAGGAGATGAAACATACTCATGGCAGAACAAGGCAACCATGAGTAATAAGGCATCAAACCAAAAGAAGAAACATACAATGTGGTGAAGATGATTGGGAATCCAGAGAATTCATTGACTCTGAAGCTACATAAGGCTGACATCACTGACACTGCAGAGCTCTTAATCATGGTCAGGGAGAGAAACAGAGGGAAAGGCATTCACTTTAAACACAGAAGATGGTATTACTCAAGGAAAAAGATTCAAATGAATTAAACAATTGAACTAAAATGATTTAATTGGTTTTGCAGAATGTATCAGATTGAAGGCATGTCCCGGGGAGAGATCCTCAGCAGAATGAGAGTATGAAAATGGAAGTGTTACCACATCAGAAACCAGAGTAGGTCACTGAGTACATGACTGATGGGTGAATGGGTCTCGTTGTGAACTAAGGGACAGAGAGCAGAATTGCATTGCAGATATTGCAGCTCAAAACTGCGTATTTATGTAGTACTGTAGACTATAGCAGCAGGAGAAGCAGAACAGCATTCAACCACAACCTGTAACTTTTAGCCTCGAATAATTTCCTCAGTCTGCCATTGCCATCAATACGATCTATGTTTCAGTAATGACTGTGGGTGAACATGACTGGATCAGAACCACGTGAACCTAAACCTGACGCAAACCCATTAAAGCTACCACACTTGACTAACAGATCTGATCGAAGCTCCGCAATCCTGTCACGTTCTGTCATAAATGGTGATGAATGATTAAACAAATGACTGGAGCAAAGGGATCCACAAATATCCCCATCCTCAGTAATCAAACAGCTCTGCACATCAGTGTAAAAGACCAGGATGTGGTAGCTGCACCAACCTCAGCCAGAAGTGTTGAGTTGATGAACCACCTCACCCTCGCCATGATACCCACAGAATCACAGATGCCAGTCTTCAACCAAGTCAATTTGCTGTTCGTGACATGAAGAAACAGCTGAACACAGTACGTACGAAAAAGACAATGGTCCCTGACCCCATTCCTGCAATAGGACTGAAGACTTGTGCTGCACAACAAGCCGTGTTCCTGGGGAAGCTGTTTCATTCCAGCTCCAACTCTGACATCGCCCTGGTAATGTGGAAAATTACTCAAAAATATCCAGTTCCTAAGAGGATTATAATTACAATCTGAGCAGTTACCTCCCCCTCAGACCCACCACGACAGTCAAATTGGTGGGAGTTCTTTTTGACAGAGTTATCAAACAGCACAGAAATAACCTGTACAGTATGATTTCAGATAGGTCCCCATGTCGAGATGGTGCTACTGTGGAAAGGTCACTGGATTACTGATCCAGACCAGGCTAATGCTCTGGCAGCTGGTGGAAGTTAAACACAATTGACAAAATGTTAAGATGCAAAATCTGGTGTCCGTAAATAATGACCTTCAAGTCA
Organism: Chiloscyllium plagiosum; assembly: GCF_037043375.1. Lineage (NCBI taxonomy): Eukaryota > Metazoa > Chordata > Chondrichthyes > Orectolobiformes > Hemiscylliidae > Chiloscyllium > Chiloscyllium plagiosum. The sequence continues at coordinate 69,667,830 of NW_028270175.1, read as the reverse complement.
ATGTCGATTGTACACACCAATTTGCTTCACAAATGTACTTTCAGAAAGTGAATCTCCCGTGCTTTCCTGGTCTGGCCTAAACGTGACTACAGACACACAGACATGTGGTAAACTTTTCAATGGTCTCTGATTCCGCCAACCAGGACATTCTATTGTATAAAACTGTCCAGAGGTCTAAAGGATAAAACCAGACAGAACACCCGGCCCCAGCCTCAGTATCGGAAAAGGCAATGAGAAACACAGTCCTGTTGACCCTGCATAGATCTCCTTCCTAACATCTGAGAGCTTGTGACAACATTTACAGACTGCACAGAAACATCGGGAATGGAGTAGGCCATATAACACATTGAGCCTTCCCCATTCCAGTTCATGTTCAAACATCTCCTCAATGCACTTTTTCCCACACACTGTACACATCCCTTAATGTGTTTAACCGTGGGAAGCGATAAAGTAGGAAGTGCAGTAGTCCATTTGGTCTGTCGAGTTTTCTACCCAATTCAATATAATGATACCTGGCCCTTTATTTCCATATCGTTCTCCTTCTCTCCCACCATTCCTTTACTGTCTCTACGTCCGTATTTATATTCAGTATCTTGGCTTCCAGGTTCGAGTGCATTCCCCAGGTTCACCAGACGCTGAGGGCAGACATTTATTGTCATCTCATTGCAGAATGGTCTGTCTGTACCTAATACTGTGGACCCTTGTTTTAGACACCAGAGCCTGGGGAATTATTATCCCTGCTTCCAATCCGTCTCACCCTGTCAGAGCTTTATATATCTCACTGAGATCTCCACCCATTTTCCTAAACCCCATGGAATACAGGCCCAGTCACCCCAAACTCTGCTCCCACAACAAGCCTGTCATCACAAAGATCCGTCTGGTCATCCTTCACTGCACTCCCTCAATGTCAGGTTTGTCCTTTATTAGGTACTGAGACCAAACCTGCACACAATACTGCACAGTGTTTGAGACGGGGTCTCAACAACACTCTGTACAGCTGCAGTTAGACACCCTTACTCCTGGATTCAAATCCCCCTGAAATGAAGGTCAGAACATCATTGATCTTCCTAACTGCTTTCTGTTCCTGCAATATTGCTTTCAGTGACTGGTCGACAGGGAGATCCAGATCCTTTGCAATGTTACAGCTCCCCACTTGATGGGTCTATGTACACTGGGCAGCGTGTGAATGCAATTCCCAGTGTTGACTTCTGGGTTCAGACCTCACTGCGTTGCAGGGACCTCGGAGGTCTGCGCAGAAAGAAACAACAAAAAGGAGCATATGTCGCTTTTTAGATCAACATGTTTCAAACAATCCTTTTTCAAATGAAAAGCTGCCAATCTCTTGTTCCCACCAAAAGGCACACCGTCACCTCTACTCATATTGCTCTTCATCTGCCACATATTTGCCCATTCACTCCACTTGCCTTAGACACCTTAAAACTTTTTTACAACCTCCTCCCCCACTCGCAATGCAACATCCTTTAGTTTTCTCAGTAGGTTGTGATATATTGTATTTGATTCCCACAACCACATTTTTAATGGATATTGTGAACAGCTGGTACCCGAGCACCGATCCCTCAGCAACCTTCCTCTGTTAAAAAAAATCTGTTTTTTCAATTTATTTATTTGGTGAATCTGGGTGTGACTGGCTGGGCCAGCATTTATTGCCTGTTTCTGGTTGCCCCTTGAGAAGGTAGTGATGAGCTGCCTTGTTGAACCGCTGCAGCCCACTGTGGATTCAGTGATGGTGCCACCATTGAATGCCAATGGACAGCGGTTAGATTGTACTTTAGTGATGATGGTCACGGTGTGACAATTGTGTTACGTGAATATTACTTGCCACTTTTCAGCCTGGATACTGTCCAGATCTTGTTGCATTTGGACATGGACTGCTTCAGTATCTTAGGAGCCACAAATGTTGCTGAATATTGTGCAATCATTGGCAAACATCCCCACTTATGACCTTAGAATAGAGGCAATGTCATTGATGAAGCAGCCCTGAAGTTGTTTGGGCCTAGGCCACTGCCCGAGGGACTCCAACAGACTTGCCCTGGAGCTGGGTTGACTGGCCTTTATCAACCATGACCATCTTCCTCCGTGTCAGGTATGAATCTAACCAGCGGGGAGTTTGCCCCTGATACCCATTGATTCCAGTTTTGTTTACGCCCCTTGATGCCACACTTGGGAGAAGACAGCCTTGTTTTAAAGGACTGTCACTCTCACCTCACCTCTGGAATTCAGCTCTTTTGTCCATGTTTAACCAAGGTAATGTGGTCAGGAGCTGAGTGGCCATGGTGGGGCCCAAACTGGGCGTCATTGACCCGGTTATTGCTGAGCAGGTGCAGCTTGAAAGCACTGAGACATTCCACCACTTTACTGATGATCGAGAGTAGACTGATGGAGTGGTAATTGGCCGGATTGGATTTGTTCTACTTTTTATATACAGGAGATACTTGGGGTAATTTCCCACGTAATCGGGGAAATGTAATTGTAACGGTATTGGAACAGCTTGGTGAGGGCAGTGACAAGGTCTGGAGAACAACTTTTCAGTACTATTGACAGAATGTTGTCAGAGTATGTACCCTCTGTTTATCCAGTATCTCCAACTGAATCTGGATATCGCGTGGAGTGAATCAAATTGGCTGATGGCTGGTAACTGGTTTGCTGAGGACCACTGGAGGAGGCTGAGGTGCATCATCCACTCAGCACTTCTGACTGAAGATTGTTGTGAATGCACCAGCCTAATCTTATACACTGAAGTGCTGGGCTTTTCCATCTTTAAGGATTGCGATACTCGTGGAATCTCCTCCTCCAATGACTTGTTTAATTGTCCATAACTATTCTCATCTAGAACTAGAAGGACTGCAGAGCTTAGATCTGAACCGTTGCTTGTGGGATCACTTAGTTTTGTCTATCACTTAGTGCTTATGCTGTCTGGCGCACAAGTTGTCCTGTTTGGTGACTTCATCAGGCTGACACCTCATTGTCAGGAATGCCTGGTGCTGCTCCTGCCCTCCTGCACACTCCATTGAACCAAGTTTGATCCTCTGGTTTGATGGTAATTGTTGTGAGGGGGATATGCCAGGCCATGAGGTTGTGCTGGTGTACAATTCTGCTGCTATTGATGACTTGCAACACGTTACGGAAACCCAGATAGATCTGTTCCAAGTCTGTCCCAGTTAGCACGGTGATAGTGCCTCCTATGCTGGTGGAGCTTATTCTCAATGTGCAGGTGTGACTTTATCTCCACAATAACTATGCAGTGGTCACTCTTAACGATAATGTCATGGACAGATACTTCTGCAACTGGCAGATTAGTAAGGCTGTGGTCAAATATGGCTTTTCCCTCTTGTGGGTTCCTTCACCACCTGCCGTAGACCCAGTCTATCTGGTATATCCTTTAGGACTCGGCCAGCTCAAGCAGTAATTCTGCTGCTGAACCACTCTTTTTATGGATATTGACATCCCCTACCCAGAGTACATTTTGTACCTTTGCCACCCTCAGTGCTTCCTCCAAGTGTTGGTCAGCTTGAAGGAGTACTGACTCATCAGTTGGGAGAGGCTGGTACATAGTAATTAGCAGGAGGTTTCCTTTCTCATGTGTAAACTAATGCCATGAGTCTTCCTGGGATACAGTTCACTGTTGTGGACTCCCAGAGCAATTCCCTTCCAACTGTATCCCACTGTGCCATCACATCTGCTTTGTCAGTCCTGCTGGTGAAACAGTAGATATCCAGGGAAGGTGATGGGGTGTCTGGGACATAGTCATACTCACAGAATCAGACCTTAAATACCAGGTCAGGCTGTTGCTTCACGTGTCTGTTTTTTTTCTATTCACTGTTTCCTGCCAGCTGTCCCATTCTAGAAACATGGCCATATATTCGCCCCAATCCACTAAGATTTGATTTTGCAAACTAGGCTGGGAGATTTATCAACATTTTTTCTGAAAACCCACGTGTTTAACATCCATTGTTTCTCTTTCATTTGTCTCCCCGTCAGTTTCTCAAACATAATTCCCATTTCATAAATCTATGTTAGTGTTGTCTATGACCATTACTTTCAGCCCCAATAATTTCTCCCAAACAATTTACTTACTATGTTCTATGTTCCATGTACTATTTCGTTTTCCCACACCAGACTTGGTTTTCCTGGTATTGTCAGAAAGTTCTGTGAAGACAGAACTGAAGTTGTGGATTCATAGTTTTGCCATTTCCCTGTTTCCCATTCCCCATTCTCTGGTTTCAAACTGGAAAAAAAATCTGCACTGTTTTTTCATACTTCTCACATTGATATAATTTGACAAGCTACAACAGTTCACTCTTATAAACTTTGTGAACATTATCTTCAGAAACCCACCAATTCATGTCTTAAGCTGCTCAGCTCCACATCATACACTCACAGGAGCATAGTTTCTGTACCAACAGAAATACAGTTGTCCCACTTTCCAACACCAGGCCCATAGCCTGGAATGTTATGAAACTTCCAGGTACTTTTAACGGTTGAGAGGTTAGCCGTGATAACTCCCCTCTCAGGAAGTACCCTCTCTGAACCTCGAAACCTTTACTTTTAGATTAGATTTCTTACATTGTGGAGACAGGCCCTTCGGCCCAATAAGTCCACACCGCCCCGCCGAAGCGCAACCCACCCATACCCCTACATTTACCCCTTACCGAACACTACGGGCAATTTAGCATGGCCAATTCACCTGACCTGCACATCTTTGGACTGTGGGAGGAAACCGGAGCACCTGGAGGAAACCCATGCAGACACGGGGAGAATGTGCAAACGCCACACAGTCAGTCGCCTGAGTCGGGAATTGAACCCGGGTTCTGGCGCTGTGAGGCAGCAGTGCTAACCACTGTGCCACCGTGCCGTCCACTGTAAAATTGTGCTCCCTGGTTCTTGACCCTCTGTCTAAAAGGAACAGCTGCTATCTATCCACCCTGTCCATGCCACTTGTTAATTTATCCTTCTGAATCACATCCCCCGCAGCCTCCTCTGCTCCAAAGTAAACAACCTGAGCTTATCCAGCCTCTCTCCATAGCTGATATGCTCCATCCCAGGGATCATCCTGGTGAATCTCCTCTGCAACCCCTCCAGTACAATCACATCCTTCCTGTAATGTGGCTCCCAGAACGACATACAGTACTCCATCATGACTAAACCAAGCCCTGTATAGCACTTATAATCTACTCCCTGATTAATAAACGCTATACCCAAGGTTCAATTCTTAACTACTCAATTACCCTGTTCAGTCACATCCAGGGATGCGTGGAGAAACACCCTGTGAGCTTCCTAGTGTGCTGCCAATCATTGTGTACACCCCATGTCTGGTTCCTCCTTCCAAAGTACATCACCTCATATTTATCAGGATCACATTCCATCTGCCATTGATCTGCCCATCTGATCATTCCAATTGTATTTTCCTGTAAAATCAGAACTTCCTCCTCACTGCCAACCACCCGGCCAATCTTTGTGTCAAACACAAACTTACTTATCACAACTCCCACCCCTCCACCCACACCCCCTCCCCATCCAGATTCACATCTATACCATTTATGAATGCTACAAATAATAAGGGACACAGCACTGATCCCTGTGGTACACCAGGGGACACTGGTCTCCAGTCACACAAACAGACTTCTCCCACCACCCTCTGCCTCCTGACACTAAGACAATTTTCGTTGTAGCTTGTCAAGTTATCCTTGATATTGTGAGATTTTACATTATTTTTTCAATTTTCCATGTGGGACTTTGTCAAAGGCCTTGCTGCAAAACTAAATAAGCGACCTTCTCAGACTAATTCAATCAAATTCATTAGGTGTGACTTCACTCTGATAAAGTCCTGATGATTATCCCTGATCAAACCTTGCGATTCTGATTGGACTTCGATTTTCTCCTTCTCTATTTTCTCCAGTAGTTTCCCGAACAGTGATCTAATACTTGCTCATCCGTAGTTACCTTGGAAAATATCTACCACCCTTACTGTGAAGTGAAATCATATTAGCTGCTCTCCAGTCCTCTGGCACCTCCCCTGGGGTCAGATTCCAATTAAAATTTCTTCCCTTGACTCCAACAGTGTCCAGACCTGCGAATTTGTCCAATTTTATACCAGACAAGCCTCAAACCCCTGCTCGTATTTTACATCAATGTCTTCAAGAGCTTTCCAGTCCATCTTCTTTAATTCTGTACCTGCATCCTCCTTCTCCCAAGTAAAACAGCTGTGATGTTTACATGTACCAATCTATCAATGTTCTCCGGGTTGACGCACTGATTGCCCCCCTTTGGTTTCTAATGGACACTAACTGTTTGCTGATTATTCTGTTCTACTTGTCCGTGTAGAATACCGTGGGATTCTCCCTAATATCGCCTGCTTGCACTTCTCCATGTCCCTTTGTTATTCAGTCCCCTCTATGTTCCTAAGCTTCTAAGTTTCACTACAATCACCTTTCATCTTTTGAAACTCGAGATCACAGACTGAGTTTCCCCATCAGACAATCTTGCCATTTTATGCATTAGTCTGGAAAATACCTTTTGCAGTTCCTTTGTAGTCAGTAAATTCTATCTTAGATTGGGACTCCAAATGGTACGCAATACTCTGATTTCAGTCTCAGCAACACTCTATGCAGCTGGTGCATGACATCTTCTATATTGCAATTACATACACATGAATGTTAACCTAATTTTGCATTTCCTATTTGCACGCGTTCTTCCCAATTCCTTTCACTTTAACTTTTCTTATGAAGTTAGTGGGAGAGTTCTTAAAAAAGATCCTCCTGAATATCCAACCATACGTTATCCATTAGCTCCTTGTTGCATACGTCCACAAGAATCATCTTCAAACCGTTCCAAAAAATGTTTGCCACGTATGGTTTTCGTTTCATCGATGCATGATCATCCTCCCCAGTTTTCCCATTATCTTCTATATATCCAGTAACAACGTTCTTTGTAATTCAGCCCAAGAGACACCCGACCGAGGATTACAAGTTAACTGATCTGTAGTTCACCACTCTCCATCTTCATCCGTTCTTAAACTGTTGGATAATATTTATAACTTTTGCCATATCCAGAGTGGCTAAATGTCGTTCAGGAATATATTGGAAAATAACATGAAAATTCGCAATGCAATCAATACGTCTATTGCTGCTTCCTCTGATATTCTTGTATGAAGTACATCTGATCTGTCAGATTTATAAATACTCAATCCAGTTTTCTTTTCAAAGATGACCTCAACACTGATAAGAATGATCTTAAACTTTACTTGCACAAGTCCCATGGTCACTTGGTATTTCTGGGAGAATTTCTGGATATTCTACCTTGAAGATAGACACAAAGAAACTGTTTCTTTCTCCTGTGATTTCTCTGTTCTCTACAATAAATTACCGTGCTCGCACGCATACTGTTCCATATTTGACCTTGTTTTTACATTAGTTTCATACACTGATGTACTTTTTTTTAGCAGTCTTTATGTTTTATTAGCAGTCTTTATGTTTTTCTTTCGCTGTTTGTATGTTTTTCTTTTGTTTGCATGCTGTTTCGCTTTTTTATTTCCTTCTCGGTTTCTTGGTCATCCGTTGCTGGGTGCTACATTTCTCCGAATCCACTGGCTTACTACAACACTTGGCATTTTTCTAAGCTGCTTCTATTGACCTAATAGGTAGTTAAAGGTGAGGCTGAAAGGGTTAGGTCGGAGAGGAGGGTGGACCAGATTGATGGGAAGGAAGATGAACACATAGGAACGTTCAAAAGGGGGAAGTGTGCTGAGTTGGAAGATTGGACTGAGATAAGGTGGAGTTAAGGGAAATGGGGAAACTGGTGAAATCTACATTAATCCCCTGTGGTTGGAGGGTCCCAAGGCAGAAGAACAACCTTTCTCCATCCAGGCTTCGGGTGGTTAGGGTTTGCCGATGGAGGAGGCCCAGGACTCTCATGTCCTTGGCAGAGTGGAAAGGAGAGTTAAAGTGTTCAACCACAAGGTGGTGGTGTTGGTCAATGTGGCTGTTCCAGCGATGTTCTCTGAAATGATCTACGTGTGTCTCGCCAATGTGGAGAAGACCACACTGAGTTTAAAGGATGCAGTAGTAAAGGCGTTCTGTCTCCCTTCATCACCTATCACTTTCAACACCACCTTCATCTACCTATCGCATTCCTAGCTACCTGCCTCCTGCCACACCCCCTTCTCATTTAACTCTCAGCTCCCTTGACCCAGAAGCCTCATTCCTGGTGAAGGGTTGTGCCTGAAACGACAATGCTTCTGCTCCTCGTACGCTGCCTGACTGTGCTTTTCCGGCGCCACTGATCTCCAGCAGCTGCAGTGCCCACTTTCTCCTCACACCTTCAGGGCTTGCATGATTCAGATTTATAACAGTTACTTCAAATAAAACAAAAACTACCGTGTACTCAAACAGCATAAAAGAAAACCAATGTATTGTGGTCACTATTCCCAAAAGGTCCTTTTAAAGTAAAGTTTTTAATTAGCTTTTATGATCATCTAACATCAATTTCTAAATAACCTGATCTCTAGCTCTGTGCTCAACAAAATGTTAATGCCAGCTATCTAACACATGCTCATGAAATCCATTTTTCCCAGCATTAGCATTCAGTTTGGTTAACACAGTTTAGATATAATGTAAACAGTGCATTATTACTGCAGTAGCCACAATTGTGTATATCTCATTTTCCTGTTTTATAACCTTCCCAACATTTGTATTGCAGCTATCACTTTGATATATAACCCTCATCAATGTTTCCTGCTCCTTGCTGTTTTTACGCTCCACCTTACAAGATTCTGTAGAATCTGAGTGACGTGGACTTTGGGGAGATTAATGGTAGAGATCATCTTGCCACATCATTTATGATCTTCTTAAGCATCATCGTGACATTTTCTCCAGATCTCCCGTTATGCTAGTGGAGTAGAGAAGGACAATGATCGTTCAACAATGCTCTGTATTTCCCCCAGAGAACTGAGACTGCTCTAACCTGGGTGGGAACCTTACAGCAGGCTGGTAAAGCATTGCTGCTGCTGTACAGGATCTTAGTGAGATCACATCTGGAGTAGTGTGTACAGATTTGGTCTCTTGGATGAAGAAAGGATGTTATTATCTTGGAAGCAGCTTAGAGATGGTCCCCTCAACTGATTCCTGCAAGAAAGGTGCTAACATATAAAGAAAGGAAGATCAGGTTGATCCAATAGCCATTGGAGTTTACAAAAATGAAAGAAGATCTTATTTCAACATAGATGACAGGAAGGAGTCAACAACTGAAGCGAATTACACAGATAGTGGAGGAATCCATTCCGTTCTTCAGCCTGTTACACACGAACAACAGAAGGATATTCAGGCCTTTGACCCTGTTACACCTGTTCAGCCCCTGGAACCTGATGTATATTTACAGGTGGAGGCCAATCAGCCCCTCTAATCTACAACACTGGCCCCAGAGTAGGCCATGCTGCACCAGTATCCTATTACACAGCAACAGGATCAGTCCATTCAGCCTCCTCAAGTCTGTAACATAGAACTGAAAGCGGTCACACAGTGACTGGAGATTTGTTACACTGGGATAGCAGGAAGCCATTCATACCCACCGAGTCTGTTGCAAGAGAATTGGATAAGGATAAAAACTATTTGAGACTTATTTCATGAGAAAAGAGGAGGTAATTCAGACACGTGTCTGTTGTATGGGAACAAGAGAAGACCAATCGCCATCTTAGTCCCATCTCTGGGATACATGAGGAGACCGTTCAGTACCTCCACCTATTATGGAGAAATATGAGAAGACCCATCAGCCCCTCAAAATGTTGCACAGCAACGGGAAGTTTCCATAATCCCCCACTCCTCTAACGCATCAACAGGGGGTGGTCATTCTGGCCTTGGAGATGATAACATGGGAACGCCAGAAAGACTTCATCCCATCGATTTTGTACACCAGCAGGAGGATGGGTCCTGTCAGCCACACATACCGCTTATGCAGCAAGTGGAGCACACCTCTTAAAACCCTTTTGCCAATCAAACAGGAATTCAAAGAAAACGTAAAGATTTTAGAACGGGAAGAACTTATAATAACTGAATACTTTAGGGAGTAAAATGTAACAATAAAGTATTGTAATTTAAGGCAAATTATTAGAATCCATTGTTGTGGACATTTGCAAACGTAAACCACAATTCATCGGAGTCAACGTGGTTTTACAAAGGATAAATCATGATTGAAGTGTTTTCTTGAGTTATTTAAAGATGTGACAAACAAGGTGGATAGTGGGAATCCTGGAAATGGAATATATCTGGTCTTCGTGAAGGATTCAAATACGTCGCTTCTCCAAAGAGTGCGTGGTAAGATCAGACAGCATCGGTTTAGGAGTAATTTATTGGCTTCGATGGAGGATTGGTTAACCAACAAAATGCAGTCAGATGAATTAATTGTGTCATTTTCTATTGGAAAATGCAATTTGTTGGGTGCCAAAGATTTCAGTTCTCATGCTTCAACCATTTGTGATCGACATTATTACTCGGTTGACGGGATAGAAAATGCTATAGCTACATTTTCAGATGACACTAATATTGGTGGGAAATTACTTCGGAATGATGATGCAAGAGATTTAAAAACAATATGTATAGATTGGGTGAATGGGCAAACATTTGGCAATGAAAATTAAAGTGGATAAATATGGGGTTATTCAAGTTGGCCAGCCTAATAAAAAGGCAAATTATTATCTAAATGGAGAGAAACTTCAAAGTGCTTAAGTGCAGAGGGATTTGGGTGCCTGCTTGCATATCACAGAAAACTTACTTGCGGGTACTTGAAGTAATGAGGAATGCAAGCATAACTTGAGCGTTTATTTGTAAAAGGATAGAGTAGAAAGGTTGCTGTAGCTATGCAAGGCGTTAGTGAGGCTGCAACTGGTGGACAGTTTGAGTGTCCTGCAGAATGAGATATTTCCATTGGAGGCAATTCAGAAGAGCTTCATCAGATTGATTCCATATTTGAAGTGTTTGTTTTATGAAGAGAAATTGACCAGTTCAGGCCTATACTGTCGAGTTCATAAGAATGAAATGAGATCTCATTGAGGTCTGTAAAATGCTAAACGTAATTGAAAGTGTAGATGTGGAGTGGATATTTTTTCATGTGGTGCAATCTGCAATAAGAGACTAGAGTTTGAGGAGAGAGAGATGGCAGGAAAGTGGAACAGAGGACGCGATGACATCAGCCATGATTGTATTCCATGGCAGAGCAAGTTCGAAGGGTTGGATTCCTGACTGATGCTCCTTGTTCATATTCAGCTTTACGGCTGTGTTACACAGTAATGGGGTAGAATTATGTATCAAACAGGAACCAGGCACTCCGGATAAATCAGTCTAAATCAGTTTGACAGAACGTCACCAGAGGAGTCACACAGTGACCAGTGCTAGGTCCTCAACTATTTACAATCTATATCAATGATCAGGAGGATGGAACAGATATAGAGATACTGAGTTTGGTCATGTTGCTGTGATAAGCAAGAGATTAAATTATCAAGGGAGGGTGGAGGGTCTACAGATAAATGCAGAGAGGTAAAGGCAATGGATAATAATTTGGCAGCTGCAATATAACATGATATAATCTGTCATTTCATTTACAGGAATAATGGAAGGCAGTATGTTACTGAAATGGAGAGGGATCACAGGGATTAATAATACTGTGTATTGGGGGGTTCACTCTGACCCGTTCAGACAGGGGAGGTTTTACTCCATCCCTGATTGTCTGCTCCTTGACGCTCCAAGTGACCCCATTGCTCTCCGTGCACATGGAATACTTTGAAGTGTTTGGTTGGTGATGGGGGATGCTGTTATCAAACGTGTATCAAGGGGATGGTATTTATCCAAGATACATTCATTTCTTTCTACATGGAGATCTGAAGACGATGGGAATGGCTGCCTGCTTGTGAATGAAGAGGCTGTGGCTGCTGTCAGGACAGGGGTATTCACCAACATGATGTACTGTGATGAGCACGCTGCAAGATTAATACAGAGAGTGCGCCTTCAGTTCCTCTACCTCTCCCCATTGACACGGCTACTCCGCAGATGCCATGTAGACCATCGAGAATCCCACTATACTGGATACACCCGGCAGCTCCCTGCTGAGGGAGAAACAATGTATTTACCTCACCATATATATCCTCCGTCACTGAATGGTTACATTGATGGCAACATACTGGGAGATGATGAATATGTCACCTAGTCCTGTTTGAAAAGTTCCAGAAGATAGAAGCTGAATGAAACTGTGACCCGAACAGCCAATGGGAGCACCGATCTTCCCCCTGGTGTGAAGCTGCAGGACGTGTTAAAGGAGTTGACACCGCTCTGTGACCAGCTCCATATTCAATCAGAGTCCCCTCACACTCTGCTACTGGGTTAAGTGGAGCTTGGGAAGCTGTTCCGGAAAATTCCGGGGTGGAAGCAGCAGTTCTCTTTCCCCACACACACTCACTGCGTGGTTTCAGAGCCTCCCCTCTCTGCAACCTCTGCTCCATTTGTTGTTCATGTTGCAGACCCAGATGTTGTAACTCCAGTCCCCAGGCTCCATCCAAGAGTCCCCAGGGTCACCAAATCCTCAGGTCTCCCTGAATCTCTGAGGCAGCTCACAGCATAACTTCCAGCAAACCATCCCCAGCTGCTGCACTAACTTTTCAATAACAGGAGTCAGTTAGAAACCCCTCGGCTACAAGTGTTGTGGACCAGACCAGATTCCCGCAAAATATTTTAAGAAGGCCGCTGAGACCCAAACCTTTCCTTATTGTGAATATAGATGGGAAGTGTGCTTGCCAGATATGTTGTGATTGGTCAAACCACTCGACATAGGCAAAATATAATCTATTTAAATGCTTTAGTTAAAATACAATCAAAGGAAAGAACATTTCGGGATGACTTATATGTTGGAACAATTACACATACAATAGATACCATACCTTATTGGTATACATCGCTTGGCACAAAGATATATTCAAATACAGATTCTTACATTGTAGTTTTCTGATCCAGGAGAAATCAACATAAATAGAGATCTCAGAGAGAAAGGCAGCTGGGGATCAAGTATTGACACTTCCAACCATTCTGGGACCCGAACAGCTTCTGAATGCTGCAGCTAAAAACAAAACAAGGAAAACTGGTCTGGGAGAGCTGGCCACTGCCCTCCCATTGTTACCACCGTTTTAATGAAACCTAAAGGCTTTCTCAGTTATTTACTTAAACTGTTTTCAGACAGCAGTTCTGCACCTCTGCCTTTAAAAGCTCTCATAAAAAAAAAACCGAAGAGAAAATAACCTTTTTACAGTGATAGTATTCTCACAACTCCACTTTTAATAAAATGATCCATCAATATACACAAATGGATTCATTTTAGACCGCCTAATCTTCCACTATTAGTAGACTGGAATGAACATATATTACATTGACTCTGAGCATACAAATGTTCACAACTCGATTCGATTTCAGTCATTTCACTCCTGCCACAGAATGTCTTTTGTCTTTCTTCATCCAAGTTTCTACAACATGTCAAAACTTAGGTATTCTCGCCCTGTCAACTTTATAATTTCAATAAGCTCAATAAAAACGGACTGGTATTTTTCTCCCTAAACTTCTCCAAAATCTTTAAGGGTCACGATCAGTGATAAAGATTTGTCTCATGTATGTTATTGGCAATTTAAATGCTGAAATGTTGTAACGCCAACGCCAAGCTCAAGGCCTCCTTCCCCAAAGTGGAATAAATCTGTTGATGTTTCTACTGGACACTCCAACCACACGTTACATAATGGAGCACTTCTGATCTCTCCAATAGTCCTTCTGAATGACATAGCTCCTCATGTCTAAGCATAAAAATATTACATCCTTCTGTACCACTTCGTGATGTAACCGCTTCACCTGCTGATGCTGGCCTACGCCAGTAAACCTTACTCTCACAGGGATATGTTTTAAGAAGATCTCGCACATTCTTCTCAATCCCTCATAGATTCCAAACTTTGATTTCTGAACCCAATCATCATTATCAGCCATTTCAGCTTCTAATCTTGCCATAGTAACTCTCTGCTCTTCCACACGAGTTCTCACGACTGCAGGAAGTGAATTGTTAACTTCTCCAAAATTAGACTCTCTCTCAGAGTGCCATAACTTTGCTCTGTTTTAATACCCTTCCCCACCTTTCAAAATTACTTTGTTTGATTCTTTCAAACACAACGTGCGTTTAACCAGGGATGCTATTTTAGATTCCTGAAACACTGTCGGCTTTTGGCACAAGCTCATATGCACTTCAGATGGCTTTCTTCACCTCCTCCGATAAGGATGCAAATACCTATCGGCTTTGTTTGGATAAACTAAATCCACATGTTCTCTGGCCACTGCACTTGTTTAGCCACTTTCTGAAATGAAATTTAAAAGGCTCCCCCATCATTCTCATCAAATTTAGATAATGCCTGGATGTATTTAAACAGATCCTTATCAGGCCTTTGGCTACTATAGGGTTGCTCAACCTCACTATCCTCTAATGAAAATCCATACAAAATGAAGAGGAATTTAGAATAGCTTAACTATTGTAAACCTTAAGCGAATAATGGATACAGTACGTTCTGCAAATGAACTGTTCAATCTATTGACATCATCTAAACACACCCCTTGGCAAAAAGGAACATTCAGACATGCATTCTTGCATACAGTTCTCCAATCCAGGAGGAAACACCATCAAGTGAGGCTTTAGAGAGAGTAACAGCTAGGGATAATTTACTAAAACTTCCAACCCCTCTGGGACCCCAAGCACCCCGTGATTGTTACAGCTGCAAGAAAAAACAAACGAGAAAGCCTGTTCTGTGTGAGCTGTCCATTGTTACTACTATTTATTAAAAACCCTAAAAGCCCCGTGAGTTATTTGCTTGAGCCGTTTTCAGTAGGCACTTTGGCTTTTAAGACCTCTTACTAAAAAAAATGAGAAGCTAACGTTTTAATTAAAAAGTAACAGCATTGTCAGGCAACTTAGATGCCTGGTCCTTTCCTCAGTGGGCTTGCTCGTGTTACTGATCGCAAGGTCACCTGAGAGGGTCAACCACAGGTGCAGACCAAGTTACAAGGATGTGTTTCATAACTTCTGAAACACACCTGCCCATGGACCATAACATGGAACATACCAGGAAGTGAACAACAGTTTGACAGACACCATTTCAGTATTTCTGAGCTACACAATGCCAGCACTCGATACACCAGGGAGCCAAAACCCAAGGCCAGGGAAAGATACAGAGGGACAGAGAGATTCACATTAAAGACAGAAACAGACAATTAATTAACTGAAAAGATGTTGTGGAAATATGGGGAAAAAGACAGGGCAGTGGGACTAACTGGAGAAGTGAGATCTTCGTGAGTAAATTTACAAGAATGACAACATTGAATAAAGGCATTGTCAGATCAGCTGGAATGGTTTGTTACGTCAAATTCTCTATCTGCTTCACAGAACATCACAAACAACATAAACTGGGACAAGATGACAGCCCAGCATGGAGAGCTGTGCAGACCATGCTGGTGTGTTGTTCAGTGAACTGCACTATCTGCCCAGCATAGAGTGTATTGCACACGTTATATCATATGTTAACTTTCCTCACATCAGATTACTGCTTGCAATGGGAAGGTTTGCTCTGTGTGTGTGTGCGCGCGATTGGCGTGGTTGAATGCGAAACTCACTGTTTGAGAAGAAACGCACATGGAGGAAACGTTTAAATACGAACAACTGGCAGGCTTTTTATGAATCAACAGAGAGAACGAGGGAAGTTTCATAGACAGATGAGATAAAGTGTTTGAGAATATTAAAATAATGTCATTGGCAGACACAACAGCAATATACATCGGCGTGCACATGAATGACAGATGGATGGGGGTTTGGTGTGAATTCGAATCAGATTTGCTTCGGCAGGTTTGAAGCCGGGAGCGTCAGCAGCAGATTATTTGCTTCATTAAGCCTGTATTTCATAGCTCAAGGTTCAAACAACAGATGGAATAAGCAGTGAGATATATTCTGGAGTGGTGAGTATTTCAAGTTAGAAATGGTCAGGACGTGGTGTCAATATTAAGCTCATGATCAAAGGGATCACCCACAGTTGTGACTTGTCTGCTTCAGCTGTAGATACTGGCCAGGGATGGGATGGAAACAGTGGAAGGAAGTGGAGTTTGTAACCAGAGCAGTAGACAGTGACTTCTATACTCTTAACAGCAAAGGCAATGATACAATGCATTGTGGTTCTCCCCTGAAACTGAATAGATCAACATAGAGACCCGGAGTAACACTGCCAGAGCAGAGAACGAGACAGTAATTGAGCCCATTCATTGATGTAGTTAGTAGTGGTCTGTAGAGTGAATATCTGGATTGAGAGATTCAACAGGAACAATAATAGTGGCAGGAAGTGTAGACTACATGAAATAACAATAATACAGTCATAACTGGTTTATAGAAACAAAATCTGTACAGTGACACTCACCAGGAACACCAACGATAGCCAGGAAGGGATAATAAAAATATTGAATAATGAGAAGAGCGTAATAGATCCGCGATGATAATGAGAACCAATCGAATACAGAAAGATACCAAACATAATTGGATAAGCGCCTGTCTATTGTTGGAACATGCCAGTCCAATGTTCTCAGATTCTGATCCATTGTTTGAATATTCCAGTCTAATATTCTCAGATTCTGATCCATTGTTGGCACATTCCAGTCTAATGTTCTCAGATTCTGATCTCTCCTTCCCCTCTCTCTGGATCTGCTGATCCCTGTCAGTGCTGTCTGTGATGCTCCCGCTCATGTTATGGAATAATACATTGAACGGAGCCCATTTATCATTAAAAGATGGAAATCCTCCACTGGCATAATTAGAATCCATGGAGATTGGCATTAATCGCAGTCACTGAACAAATAGGCTCAGTTAACCTGTTCAAAACATCACTTTTCATTTATTGGGTTTGGATGGAATGGATGAGGGTTGCTGATGGATGGATCATAAACCTTTCAATCTTTTAACTCTTTTTATTAACTTGTATGTGAGAGTATTAACAGGACGCTGCAGGGGTCTATATATGTTCCACTCTGTTTATGAAAGGAGGCAGTTATAAAATAACAGATCAGCCGCATCAAAAAAAAGTCGGGTGGGCAAGCTTCTCGATAGCTGAACAAAAAGTACGGTACTTATTGACCAGTGTGAGGCTACTCCTGGTGTTAATGCCCTGTTGTCAAATCCTTTCATAACCTTGAGACAGAGCATTGAGACTGCTGCTCAGGAACAGACCGAAGCAATTCTGTCCCTATGGGCCTCTTACAGAGGGATAAGAGAAGGCCATTCAGCCCATATTAGCCTAGTGCTACTTGAAAAGGTGGAAAGCTGGAATATTGACACATTTTGCCGAAAGATACATTCAAAACAAAGAGATGTGTCGCTGCATCTGTATAAAGTGTTACTGAGAGGGCACCTGGAGTACATTGTGTTGTTTGTGTTTCTGTAACTCCATCAGATGCAGTTTAACGGCTGCTCGTAATCCACGGGTTGCTATCTCATTTAATGTCTCGGATCTGTTACACAGGGACAGGAGGAGGCCATGAAGCCTCTTGAGTCTATTTCAGAGGGACAAGAGGAGGTCATTTAGCCTTTCCAGTCTATTACAGAGGGACACAAGGAGCCCACTCAGCCTCTCGAGCCTGTTGCAGAGGGGCAGGCAATGTTTATTTAACATTCAAGTCTGTTACGCATAAATGTTAGTTTCAAACTAGTTGTGGAATAGGAAAGACTTGATGTAAACATTAAAGTTCTAACTTTGAATTAGGCCAATTTTGAAAGTGTTATGCGAGCCCTGTGAAAGGCAGATTGGAATACCCTATTCACAGGTAAAGGGATGGTTGGAAAATGCAAGGCCATCAAAACGTGGTTTCAGAGAGTCCAGAGCCAACATGCTCCTATTAGTGAGATGGGCAAGGCTGGTGGGTGCAGGGAGTGCTGGATGGCTAGATATATTGATGTTATGGTCAAGGTAAGGAAGGAGGCATATGTCAGGAAAACAGAGCTGAGATGAAGTGAATCCCGAGGGGAGTATAAGGGCAATAAGTGTATTGTCAATGGGGAAATTGGGCCAGAAAAATGTGGACATGAGATGGCTTCAGAAATAGTGTTAATGAGCCATTGAAGAAATTCTACAAATCCTTTAATGGCAAAATATTAACTAGGGAGACAATAGGGCACATTAAAGGTCAGTAAGGCTACCTATGTGTGGAACCATAGGAGATGGAAGGGATACTAAACAAGTATTTTGCCTCGTATTTAATGTAGAAGAGGTTACAAGAGCGAGAGAATGAAGAAATATATAGTGATATCTTGAAAAGCATCTATATTACAAGGAGATGTTGGACATTTAAAAACATATAAAGGTGAACAAAGCCCAGGGACCTGATCAGTTGTATCCCAGAATATTGTGGGAAGCTAGGAAAGAAATTGCTCAACCTTTTGCTGATATATCTGTAACATTGTTTTCCACAGATTAGGTGGCAAGAGACTGGAGAGTTGCTAACATAGTGTCATTATTTCAGAAATTAAGGAAACCCAGGTAACTATAGATATAGTTAGGGTCCTGTCGAAAGTTGCCAATCATAGAGAAGTCCATAGAAATTATAGAATCCCTACAGTTAGGGGACAGGATTTGCGGCCCATCGAGTCCACACCGTCCCTCTAAACAGTATCCCACTGGACACACCCCTACCCTATCCCTCTCAGCCTGCATTTCCCATGGCTAATGCACGTTGCCCACACATCCAAGTGTACTATGCACAATTTAGGATGGCCAATCTACCCTTACCTGTATATAGTTATACTGTCAGAGGGAAACATAGCACCCGAGGAAGCTCACACAGACATGGGGAGAATGTACAAACTCCACACAGCCAGTCATTCAAGGATGGAATTAAACGAAGATCGCTGCGCTCTGAAGCAGCAATGCTAGCCACTGAGCTACTGTGTCACCTTGTGGTGCAGGTTCTCAGTTCCTTGAAAGTGCCGTCACAGGTAGACAGTGCAGTGAAGAAGGCACTTGGTGATCTTCCCTTTATTGGTGCGTGCTTTAAGTCTAAGCAATTGCATGAAACGTTACATCTGTACAGGACATTGGTTCGGCCACTTTTGTAATATTGCCTTTAATTCTGGTCAACCTGCTGTCGGGAGGATGTTGTCAAACTTGAAAGGGTGCAGAAGAGATTTAAAAGAATGTTGCAGGTGTTGGAGGGTTAGAGTTACAGGGAGAGTTTGAAATGGCTGGGGCTATTTTCAAGTGTTGAGGCTGAGGGTGGACCTTAAAGATGTTTATAAAATCACGAGGGGCATAGAAAAAGTAAACAGTCAATGTATTTTCCCAGGATAGACGATTCCAAATATAGAATATAAAGGCTTAAGGTGAGAGGAGAAAGATTTAAAAAGGGACGTGAAGGACAACATTTTCACACAGAGACTGCTGCGTGTATGGATTGAACAGCCAAAGGAGGTGGTGGAGGCAGGTACAGTTACACCATTTAAAATGCATTTGGATGGGTATGTGCATGGGAAGTGTTTAGAGGGAGATGGGCCAACTGCTGGCTAGGGGGACGAGATTAATTTAGGATATTTGGTTGATATAGATGACCAGACCCGAAGGATTTTCTTCCATGCTATACATCTCTGAGAGTCGATTGACTCTTGAGTGTTTAACATGGGAGCAGGAGGAGGCTATGCAGCTTCTGAAGTTTATCAGTCAGCTTGTTTGCTCAATTACTGACAGTCAAATACAAAAATACATCATTCACATTTTCTTGGTGTTTTACAGAAACAGGAGAAAGGCTTTTAGTCAAGAAAAGCTGTAAAGAATGTGAAGAGGCCATTCAGTCCCTCAATTCCATTCCACATGAGCAGCAGTTGAGCACAGAGCTATTGGAGCATGTTACTCTGGAGCAGTTGGCGGACATCTATTTTCACAAACTTGGGATCAGGAGGGAATCATTCAACTACTTAAAACTGGGACACAGGAACAGGAGGCAGTCACTCAACTGCACGAGACTGGGTCACAGGAACAGGAAGCAGTCGCTCAAATGCTCGAGACTGGGACACAGGAACAGGAGGGAGTCATTCAACTGCTCGATACTGGGACACAGGAACAAGAGGGAGTCACTCAACTGCTCGAAACTGGGACACCGGAACAGGAGGGAGTCACTCAACTGCTCGAGACTGGGACACCAGGAAATTTAGAGGCTTGTGAGGCCCGAGGATACTGTTATGCAGTAGCAGGAGGAGGGGACTCACTCCCCAGCAGTATGGGACACTGGGAGACAAGGGGAGTTTGCTTGGAACAAACACAAATATATGAATAAGTTGCATTCGTGGTCCACACAATCCTGCCCCAACATTCACTAAGACCACGGCTGATCTGATTGTGATTCCTTCGTTCCATTTTACGGAGACTCCCCTCTCTGCAGCCTCTGCTCCATTTATTGGTCATGTTGCAGACTCAGATGCTGCAACAACAGAAACCATGACTCATCCAGAGGGTCGGGTCTAACCGGATGAGACTGGATTTGAAGGATCCAATAACATGAATGAAAACACAAAATGAAGGTATTGCCAGATGTTTATTTCTCTCAATTTCGCAATCAAACTCACATAACCAGCCCATCCATTATACTTTCAGATTGTAGCACTGTGTTGATATGGCTAGCGTACTGCTGAATGCAACCCAGCAATATCCAGAATGGAACGCTGTGCAGCCCACACCAATACTTGATTTATAATCATGGGCTAATTGTCCAGCTTGTGGAGCTCTGCTGACTGCACTGGTTCATTCATATATAATCCCAGGCTGTTGCATTGTTCGGTAACACTGTGTTAGATCACTGCCCAGTGTGAGGAAACTTGCAGCCAATGTTGGAAGTGACAGGATGTGCAGCTCCCATCCATTTCCAGCTCCATATTTCCACTGTGCCTTGACAAGGGGTGCCATTGATGTGAAAATCACTGCGATGTAGAGATGTAAATGGAAACAGTTTAAATACCAATAGTTCTGATTAAGGCGAGTATCATACCAGTATTTAAAATTGAAATACCTGAGATAATATCCAATGAGGTTTCGTGAATGATGTAAAGTAGTTAGAGGGGGATAGTAATGTTATAGTGGTTGCACTATAATCAGCAATGTGAATTAGAGGACCAAATATGCAGGGGGACTGGGGAGACTTGCAGGAACAATAGGGTTGTTATAATAGGTAATTTCAATTTTCCTAACATAGACACGGGCTTCCAGATGGTTAAGAACTTAGATGGAACGTAATTTGTTAAGTGTGTTCAGCAAGGTTTCCACAATCAATATAGAGCATCGTACTCGGGAAGGGACAAACTTCCACTACTGTTGGGAAATAGGGCAGGATAGGTGAAGGAGATAAAGTGGGGGAGCATTTTGGTAAAAGTGATCAGAGTTGTATTAATGTTAAAATTGGTATGGTAGGGACAAAATTGGTCCACAGATTCAAGTTCTAAATTGGGGCAAGGCGTATGTTGATGGAGTTAGAGAGGGGATTGCAGGGGATGATTGGAGTTGTTTGTTTCCAGGTAAAAGGGTCTCGGGCAAGTGGGAGGGCTTTAAAAGTAAGATAGCTCGAGTTCAAGGTTTCCATTTTCCTATGAGGGTGAAGGTTATGTGAGACTGGAAGAGAGAACCCTGGATGCCAAGAGATACTGAGGCTTTGACCAGAAAAAAAGAGGCGTGGCTCATGTTCAGGCAGCTCGTATCAAGGGAATCCCTGGAGTAGTACAGGGGATAGAGGAGATTACTGAAGAAGGAAATCAATAAGACCATAACGGGGTATGAGGTAGTCATGGCTGAGAAGATTAGAGTGAATCCAAATTCAGTATAGGAAAGATAAAGAGCAACTAGAGAGAGAATAGGATGCTTTAAAATCCAAAACCGGAATGCATGTGTAAAACCTCAAGAGATGGGTGAAGTCCTCAATTTCCCCTCTGTGTTTATCACGAAGAAAGACATGAAGATCTGAGACCTTTAGGAGTTTGGTTGTCATATCTTGGTACTGTCCATATCACAGTAGAGTTGCTGCTGGACATATTAGAACGCACAAAGTCAGACAAATCTCTTGGTCCTGACCAGATATATCTAAGATCACTGTAAGAGGCGAGAGAAAAAGCTTAGGGACCAAGATCCCGGAAGACTGGGCGGTAGCAAATGTTGTGCCCTTATTCAAGAAAGGCTGCGAACAAAAGCCTGGGAAATATAGACGAGTAAGCTTCACACCTGTTTTCGGTGAACCACTTGAGAAGGTTCTGAGAAATAAGATGTGCATGCATTTGGAAAGACAGAGTTTGACTTGGAGCAGTCAGCATGGCATTGTGCGTGGCGGATCATGCCTTACAGATTTTGTTAGAGATTTTTGAGGAAGTGACCAGGAATGTTGATGAGAGCAGGGTTGTAGACATATTATATATGGATTTCAGTAAGGCCTTTGATAAGGTTTCACATAGTAGGCCACTCCAGAAGGCTAGATCGCATGGAATCCAAGATGAACTGGCAAATTAGACTGAGCTGCCAGTGGAAGTGGTTGAAGTGGGTACAATAACAACATTGAAAAGGCATTTGGACAAATACACAGATAGGAAAGGATTAGATGGGTACAGAGCAAAGGCAGGGAAATGGCAGATTGGTAGATAAGGTGCAATTACACCATAGTTTGTTGACAGAGCACTGTGGGCGTATTGGATGGGCGAGTACAGAGGATGAACATTCCCATCCCAGAAGGTGCCACAACACCAGACCCACCGAGCATGGTCTGTGCTCACTACCGAGTTCAGTGCAGTATTTGAGGTCTGAAGAAATGTCCAGCAATACAGGACAAGCATCCATAGCTTTCCTCGCTCTGTCAGGATAAGGGTCACCGTATTCTGTCTGCTCCCTCACAATCACAGTGATTGCAACTACCCCCGAACAAGGGCTCATGGTCCCCCACTCTCACTACTGCATGCAACACCTTCTCTCTCTCCTTTGCAATACCTCCCACACAGTCATAGAATATTCTGGAGAATGCCGATTATAGAATGTTCCAGATAATGTTCCAAATATTTCCCAGTTTCAGGAAAATGGTAGTGTGCCAGTGTGTAACACATAAGAGTTACTTGACTCACCTTAATGATATTAAAACAAAAACAACTTCTAAACACGTCTCGTTATAAATACAATTTCGAGCAAAAAAAAACATTTTTACCCTCAGGCGTTATCTTGACCGTTTTCGGAACTGTACTACTTTCCTTATTATGCATGTTTCTCTTAAACTTTGTCTGTGACTGTTACTGTCTGTAACAGTTACACAGTCTCCCACTCAGTTGGCAGGACGGCAGGTTTGTAATGTAGAGGCAGAGCAACAGCGCAGGTTCAGTTCCTGACACTGACAGAGATTACCATGAAGGGGACACTCTCTCAGCCTCACCCCATCACCCGAGATGTGGTGATCCTCAGGATAAACCACCATGAGTGGTCTTTCTAATGAGAGTTTTTTGGGACTGTATTCTATCAGTGTTAGCATTTTAATTTAAAAAAATATTTAAGAAGAGATTTTTAGTATTATAATTAACCAATAACAACACAACTCAAATAACTGAAAAAAGTTACATCCAATGTCATGTACATACAAAACAAATTAAAACACTACACAGACAGAAGAAAAAACAAAACTAAACAAAAATAATGAATAAATAATACAGCTCAGCATAACAAAAGGACAGCTCTTGTTCATCAAGAGCATTAACTGATACACATTTTTATGTTCATAGTTCTTCCTCTCTGGGGGTGGGGGAGTTCAGACATCCAACGCAACAGAATATTTTTCCTAGCATGGAAAGTACAGAATGACAGGATATAACTTTTTTCCCATATTCATCTTTGGAAAGTACCCTGGGCAGACCCAGGAAAACAGAAACCAACTCCATCTCTAATTCAGTCCCCAATACACACTCTATCACATCTGACACAGTGCTCCAATATAGATGAAGTCTGCAGCAGGACCACAAGCAATGAGTAAGAGTGCATGTAGGCATTCTGCATTTAGGACATGCTGAAGATAATCCCACTTTGCATTTTGAGAGACGATTTGGGGTCAGATAGACCCGACGAAGAATTTTCAACTGCATGGAATGGGTCCTATTCCAGATCAAAATCCTTCGATCATTTTCACAAATATCCTCCCACGTCTCCGAGGTGTTCTGAACCCCAACTCTCTCTCGCAGATATCACAACGCTGCACAGTCTCATCTGAGGGGACACTCTCCAACTAATGATAAAGGGTACTGACAGAGAGTGTATTCTTAGCAATAAGCGCCCTATTCCCTTTATCGGATCTGTAAAAGTGTGGTAAAAGTGTGTTTTTTTTTTAAATCAAATCTCTGATCTGGAAAAAAAACAGAAGAGATCTCTACTAGGTAGTCCATACGTACGAGTTATTTGATCAAATGATATCATTGTTTCCCCATCAAATAACACGTGGTGGCTCAGTTGTGAGCATTGTTGCCTCACAGCACCAGGGTCTCGGCTTTGGTTCTGGCCTTGGGTGACTGGCTGTGTGGAGTTAACATTCTCGCCGTGTCTGTGTGGGTTTCATTCCACAGTACAAAGATGTGCATGTTCGATAAATTGGTGATTGATGAATCACCCATAGTGTTCAGGGATGTGTAGGTTTGGGCATTAGTCAGGGTAAATATGGGATGGTAGGGGAATGCGTCTGTGTGGGTTACTCTTCAGAAGGTCGAAGTGGACTTGTTGGGCCCAATGGCTTGTATCCACACTGTAGGGATTCTACTAATTCTAAATCACTCAAGCAAGGTACACCCCTTCCTGTCGACAGTTTAAACATGGAATCCATTATTCCCAGATGACAACTCGGTGTACCAATTACAGGGCTAAGAAACATGACTTTGGTTGTATTGTCGTCGATCTGACGCATTGTCATTCATGCTTTAACAATATTGATAATTATTGGGTTATGACAAAACTTCATAAATGTTGTCAATTTCGTTAAGAAAAACAGACTAATAAGGGTTCACTTTATCTAATTGGGTTCAATATCTCACAGTATTGAAGCCGAGTCCTCAGCAGCCAAGGCACTAACATAGGATAAAAAAGAGCTTAATTGATAGCTTTTATCTGGGCGATCTACTCCCCACAATCTGTGGGGTAGTTGCAATTTGGTTAGCTTGATAAAGAGTCGCTCATGCTGCCAAATAAAAGAGCTAAACCAGCCATTATGTCTCCTAAATACCTATGTGGGAAACATCAAAGGAAGCATTCACACGGGGTGTAGTAAATGAGGGAGGGCATTCTTTAATAAGAGCTATCCGACCTCGCCAGGATATTGGAAGTGCCTCCCATCTTTGAAGGTTTTGTTTAATTTTGTCAAACAAATGGACATAGTTCACGTTAAATAAATGATCAAAGACGGATGTAATGAATATACTGAAATAGAGAACCTCGCCCCCCTACACCCCCGTGACTATTTAAAAGGAAACCAGGATTTGCCCTAATCAGAATTTCCCCAAGACCTCCCATAGACATGGCCTCCAATGTTGTAAAATTAATCATAGAGCCCGAAAAGGCGGCAAGCGAATTATTGCATTGCATCACGTGAGCTGCCGAAATTGCTGAGGAGCCGACCAACTATTCACTTTAAACACAGTAAGTAAGGACACTATCATCTGGCATCGGAAAATGCCTTGCTAAGTGGAATTGAAAAAAAAAATAAATTAGTCGTAGTGTAGAAATATGTAGAGCTAAATGCAGAGATCTGCATTCCATAAACTGTTACCCGACTTACCAGGTACACTAACAATTACAAGGACGGTGTAATACACTTTAGCGAAAAAATAATTTGAATAATGCATTTTATTTTTTTGATGAACAACCTCTCCCTTCCTGCCGATGTCAACCAGTTGAATTTGGAGCTAACACAGTTGCAGGCATATTATTTTATCTTGTGTGGTATCTCCACTGGGAAACTGTGATTGCATCATTTTTAAAAAATTATTTTGCCCAACTAGGTTATGACAACAGATTTATTTTCATGATATGATATCATTGACATTTATGGCCACGTTTGAATACCCAAAAGACTGGATTAATTTCATCCTATTTGCTCTCAAGTGTTTAGTGCAACTTATCTTCAAACAACACCATTTGCATTATTTCACTCACTATCAGTTCCATCAATACAGAAATATCTTTCGATATTCTTTTCAGTGAAGACCCTTAAATTTGCTGAGGCTTTTCAATCCTTCAATACTTCACATTGTAGAGATTCTCCAGAATATTTTGACTCCACACTGTCATCCCTTTGATTTCCATGTTAATTCAGTGAAATAACAATTTTAGGAAATCCTATTTTGAACATTACTCTAATGCAGAACCTGAAGCTAATAATGATCACACTTGAAGTTGGAACATACACTGGGAAATATTTTCTCAAAACAAATAAAAAACACATTTCAGAGCTTCATCATTAATGTCACAGAATGACAGCATCATTCAGGAGAGAGGTGAACCGTCCATACATTAAGTTTGTCCGCCCAAAATCACACTAAGAACTGCACGTGTCACATTTCCCAACACTTAATCCATATTCTAAAAAATTCTAACAGTTTAAGTAGTCATCCAAAATCATTTTAAAGGTAGCGAGTTTTCTCGTCTCAACTACACTCTCAGTGAATGCAACGCTGGCCCCTACTATCTTCCAGGTGAGAAGACGTTTCCTCATCTCCCCTCTAAAGTTCTTGCCTTTTATTTTGAAATTTTGCCATCTTCTTTTGGCCCCTCAACAAAGTGGAACAGCTGCTTACTATTCAGCCTACCCATGGCCCTCATAGTCTGATATACCGGATCTCTACTAGAATGGAAAATTCCTGAGCTTTTCCAGCCTCCCCTTTCACAGCTAAGTTGCTACAGCCTAAGCAACTTTCTGGTGCATCTCCTTTACAATCCCTCCAATGCAATCACATCCGTCCTATTGTGTAGTGATCACTACTCCACACAATACTTCCAATAATGGCTTAAGCAATATGTTAGTTGATTAATTTTTTTGAAGTGTTGACCAAGATAGTAGATGCTCTCGATATTATCCAAATGGACCTTACATGCTTTTGACATAGAACTGCTTTGTTGATTGTTGAGTAATGTTAAAATCTCACGGATACTAAATGGACCCAGCCGATTGGGTATAAAACTGGCTTGACTGTATAATACATGCAACGAATAATGGGCGAATTTTACTGTATTAGTAAGGCAGGTAGTTAGCACGTAGTCACCCCCAGCGTTCAAAACAAAATATCGGGTGGTCTGATCGAGGGGTAGGTATTTGTGCCACAGCACTGGGGCTAAATCTCGACGCCCGCTTTTCAGAAATGCTTGAGTTTGTTCGAGGTTCAGACCCTGGGGAGGTTGGGGCACAACAATGTGAACGGGGAGAAGGCTGATTTGGAGAGTGAGGAAAATTTATTTCAAGATTGGTTAAATTTCAAATGACGTGTGAATGGGTGCTGGAAGCTCACTCTGTCGTGCCATGCAGCGTTGAAAGTAGATATGTGTTTGGAAAAGATTGTCTCAATCGGCAAAACAGAACCGATGGTGCAGGCATAATCTTCTAGCCACTTTCATAGCTTCAAAAGCATCATTACCTGCGGAGTCCAATCGGTTAAAACCAGACTGTAGCTGCTTTTCCGCCATGCCAATGATTACCTCAAAAAACTCCAGCTATTCTTAATAAAATACTATAGACAGTTTTAACGTTTTGTTTTCTGCTTCCTGGGTCTGATGAGGGAAGTCAGAGATGAACTCAATTATCTTGCATCAAATATTGGGAAAATTCTATTGTACCAGCAAAGCCATCAGTCGCTTTTCTCTTACTGTTAGGTCTTGAAGGGTAATCTAATGGAGTGAACGTCAGTTGGAGACTAATATCTCCTCAGGGATACAAGAACAGGCGAAAAGGCTGGAGTTGCATACAATTGACAGAAGCACTTCCTTTTCAGGGCATGAGGGGTATCAATCTCTGATCATTTTGCACAGTCAATCGATCCGTTAAATATTTGCCTTTATCACGGACTTCAACAGATAGATGGATCGATTTAGTCTCCCCGAGTTTAACAAATGCTGCAATGTCCCCTTGATAAAGACTAGAAAGGATCCAACATCTGAGCTACTGTGTCCATTACACAGGGAGCACAGAACTGAATGTTCCAATATCAGATTCCCTCTCTGCAGACACTGCATTACGACAGACAATACGCAGGGTGCACACTGCTGACTGTCCAAGTTAAAGTTGTGCCACACTGTAGTTCCGGTATCACTGACTGCAATACGCAATTTGCACTCTGCTAAGTATGCGTATGTTAGTTACTTCACATTGTAGATATTGTGTGACTCTCGATATTGTGCACAACGCATATATTACACACTGTTAACTGTCCAATGCTAGCTGTCCCACGTGGTAACACTGGAATTGTTGTAGACCGTGCAACAGCTGAATGCTTCTGAGTTCCGAAATATCAATTATCGACAATGTGAACAACGTATTCCTGTCAATTGTATCTCATCGTGTTTATGAATGGCTGAGTGTGTTTGTACATGTGAATATATTCTACAGTGTGTGTCCGTTTGTGCATGGTATCTGTGTAAGCGAGTTTATGTGTATGAGAGAATGTGCATGGGACAATACGCCCCTGTGAGAGAGTGTGTGTTTTCCTGTGTAAGTATATGATTGCGTGTGTGTTTACATGTGCGTGTGTGCATTTTCTGTGTGAGAGTGAATTTGTGTTTGTTTTTCTAATTGTTTTACTACATATGTCTGAGTTTGTGTCAGTCTGTGTCGTTTACTGTTTGCCTCATATGTGAAGTGATTGTTTCACCTGCGCATCATAGATCCTTTCTCTGCTAGAGTTTTGCAGTTATTAACTGCAGGACAGTCTGTGCTATCAAGAAAGGAGCTTCCATACTCCAGGAAGCTCACGCTTCAGCATAAAGTCAGCGAGCGATAAGAACTGTCCTGTTCTTAGTTCTTGAGTTCTGTGTGATGGTGCAGCCAGGCACTGCAGATGACATCCTGAATCTACGGCTTTCCTTTTAAGGTAAGTCCATCATTTCTCAAAATGCAACACACATTCAAAAAAACAGATTGAAGTCATTTATCCCTGTAAAGATCAAATTTCTTTCCACTTGCTTTACCTGACAAAAGCCGAAAATCCATCATGTGCTATCTACAATAATTGTTCGTGTGCTGCAAAACCAACAATTATTGTCCATCCCTTACTGAGGAGAGGTAATTTCGGAATGAGGTACATTACGTTGAACCTGGAGTCACATACGAAACAAAGCTGGTAAGGACGTCAAGTTTCCTTCCAGGAAAGACATTAATGAAGGAGGTAACGCCTTTCTTTCTCACTGGTCCTCCCTCAAACTGATAATTAACAGCATTTACAGATTTGACAGTAGTGTCTGTACCCACTATGATATACCAGTCCTGTGTTCCCAACCATGCCCTGAGTTCATCTGCCTTATCTGCTGGCCTCCTAAATGCAGTTTAATTTGTTAATCATTCATCGTTCTCTGCCTTGCTTCTCTCTGACTTCACTGTTTGACTTGCTTCTTTTCCCAACTGTACCAATCTCCACCTGACCTATTTTTCTTCAATATCTCATTTTGTCTCACCGCTCCCTTCGTGCCAACTTTAAATTCTTTCGAGCAACCCTAGCAAATTCATTCACTAGGAATTTAGGCAGGATCTTAAAACGTTGGTCCTCAAAACTAATAATGTCTGAATGATTCCCAGAACCAGTAGCAATTAAGGTGCAATCCATTCTTTTTTTAAAGGTCGCTTCTACCCCAGATGATGTTACATTGACCAAAAATGTGAATCCTTCTCTGTTGCACCAGCTCTTCAGCCACGCATCCATCTGCTCTATCCTCCTATTCCGACTCTCACCAGTTCGTGTCACTAGGAATAACACAGGTATCACTTATCTTGAGGACCTACTTTTTAAGCTCCTGCATAATTTCCTATATTCTGCCTTCAGTGCCGTATGCATTTTTCTTCTTATTTTCTTGGATTCAATGCGTACAACGACTTCCTGTTCGTAACCAGCCGCTTTGATAATAAGCTGAACTGTCTCCAAGGTATCATTGACCCGGGCACCGGGGAGTCAACACACCATTTAGACATATCATTGCCGGCTGCAGAAATGTGTCTGTGCCTCGGAGTGGAGAATCCTTTGTGAAAATCGATCGCTTGGAACCTCACATATCCTTCAGTACATTAGAGTCAGTCTCGTTACCAGAAACCTGGCTGTCAGTGGTACATTACCCTGTGATTCCGTCACCACCACGACAAGCAGACCAAACATAACCAGAAACCCTAACCACCTTACCATACATCAAAGAAGTTTTAGAAATGATAGCCAGACTACTAAGACCCTTCGTAATCCTAGTAGCACACAAACCCACCAACACTCTCAAACAAAAACGAACAAACTTAAAAGATCCAGTACAACTCACGGAAAAAAAAACGTCATCTACAAAATTCCATGCAAGACTGCCACAAACATTATGTAGGACAAACAGGAAGAACGTTAGCCACCAGGATACACGAACACCAGCTAGCCACAAAAAGACACGACTTTCTCTCCCTCGTAGCCCTACACACGAAAAAAAACACCAATTCGACTGGGGCAATACATCTATCCTGGGACAGGCCAAGCAAAGACATGCCAGAGAATTCCTAAAGTCCTGGCACTCCAACCACAACGCCATAAACAAATGCATAGATCTAGATGCCATCTATCAACCCATCAGAAAACGAACAGGAAATTACATCACCAAAACCCCCGGGAACCCATTCCAGAAGAAAGCAGGAAACAACAGCTTTACTTCACTTGGACGTGGCCACTGATGTTGTTACCTATCCAGGTAATGAAACGTCTGGACATCAAACCTACAGCTCAGCGAGCAAAACCTACAGCCTAAAACCCCTACTATTTTCCATCGAGCATACTTGTTTGAGATGGGAATAGCCATAAGGTACTCTTGCACTACATGCCTCCAGCTATTAGATTTTCTGGTGGACTCCCATCTACTTGACTGTATATTCGGTTTATCACTCTTCCTGAACTGCTATCTATCAAATCCCTCAGCTCCTATAAATATCTTCTTGCCTGGAACTGCAGGTCCATCCCACCCCTGTAATCTGATAGGATTCAAAACCAAACACCACTTCCTGCACACATAATCATCAGTAAAAGTGATATTTTCCCAAACTCCCACACCTGTTAGGAAGAGCACACGTCTGTTATTTTTACAAATTAACAATCTACTGAACCAGAAAACAGCCCGTGCTTATTGCTCTAAAGACGGATGTAGGATAGCATGGTACATATGCTTTGTAATTTGCAAACGTTTGCATTAGATTCCCTACAGTATAGAAACAGACCATTTGGCACTACTAGTGTACACCAACCCTCCCAAGAGGATACCACCCAGACCCATTGCCCTACACTTACTCCGATTAACGGATGTAACACTATGAATAATTTAAAGGGTCAATTCACCTGACCTACACATTTTTGGATTGTGAGAGAAAACCGGAGCACCTGATGAAGCCCACACAGACACGGGGCGAATGTGCTATCACCACGCAGATAGTCACCCTAGTCAAGAACCCAGGTTCAGCGAGGCAGTCGTCCTAACCACTGAGTCACCGTGCCAGTTAATTCACAGAATGCTTACAGCGTGCCACTGAGTCACCGTGCCAGTTAATTCACAGAATGCTTACAGCGTGGATGGATTTTCTGGAGAAATTTTTAGAGAAATTCAGCAGGTCTAGCAGCATCTGCCGAGAGATAAACAAGGTGAACGCCGAGTGAGCCTTCGTCATAACAAGGGTAATAACTATTATCTGTTGTCTTCATCTCTCTTATCTGGCAACTTCGCTTTTCCTTAGGTTAGTGACCACTGCTGGCTGCAAGCAAAAGCTCAACCAACATACAGAAAAAAATCCGATTTTGTCAGGGTCAATGAAGCAGCTCATGTAAGAGAACAGATTTTTATGCATATTCGGAACATTCAATGCCCCTGAAGTATTGTGAATATAAGTTGTTTCAAATTGCTTTCCATTTCAGTATGCAACCGTGCTACCAAGTAATTATTTCCCCCCAAATCCTGAACCTTCGATTACTGACATGCTCTTTGATGTAACATGTAGTATAAACAAGCTAAATTCTAAGCATTCCCTCTTGATGACACACATTAGATCCTCAAAGAAATTCAGTAGAATTTAAAAAGCCAACTCCGTCACATTAACATCAACTGAACAATGTGGACTCCTATATCCGGTTGAATAACACCTCCCAACAGTTACCCTGTGACATGTTCAGCTCAGTGCCCTGTGCTTCCTGCTTTCTGTCTCCCTTGTTTAGTCCAATGCATTCAGCTACTATGTTCCAATACACTGGGACTGAGTCACCGAAAAGCGAAAGAGTTTCAAATAATCAGAATGAAAAAGCGACTTTTTCAATAGCGGGATATTGGGATTCCCATTCATTATCAGAGTGGATGACTTCCTTGATTCTGTTTTTTTTTATGGCGAAGAAAATGGAAGTGATTTTATATTTTGCAGATATCTTGGTTTTGAACCCAAGGTGGCGGTGAAGAATAGCGACTCTGCACAATTTTCACTCTCTTTATGTATTCCTGTAATTGAGTACATGTGACAAACATATCTAATTATATTCTACATTCAAGCACCAAATAATCAATGAAATTGACTAAACAGTCGCATTGCTTACAAAATTTAATAAATATGCTCAGTTATGGTTTGTTTTGGATACATCAGGTTGAAAACAAATGTGGGCAATGACATTAGCTCATTCACTATCACAATATTTACGACTGGAAACTGAGGTTTTGAAGTATTGGCAGCGACCCTATGCCCACAGGACAGATGATGGGAAATATTCTCAGAAAATTTCTCCTGAGCCTGCTCTTGACTAAACTCTCGTTCCCCGTTTCGTTTAGATCAATACTTTTGATATCATAACGTTACATATACAGTCATCGGTTTGGATGTAAACTCGTACACTCAAGATGCCAATGTGCTCTCCTAACATTTATGTTATCAAACAGTTACATCAGAGATAATAGTATTCTTCAAATACAATTACATCGTCAATGCTGGATGCAGAACATGCTCTAATTGCAATGACAGTAAACAATTTGCTGCACGGTCAGCACATGGACTTCGTTTTATAGCTCTAAGATGCATAAACACTGACCATTCTTGGATAACGAGTGTATATGTCTTTCTGAGGAATAAGGACGGACTAAATATCTGTCTATTATTTACGAATACAACAAGTTATTTGTGCTTTTATCAGCAGTGATTTAATGACTTGCAACATGGAGGTTAGCATTTCCTGATAGCACTGTCTGGTTCACAGGTCCATTCTCCCACTCCCCCCAAACGCACAAACACACGCGCACATGCACTCCACTCGGAGGTACCTAACAAATGTTGACACACCCAACAATGTTATTTACAAATATTCTGAAATTTTCTGTCAGTTATTATCTTGTCTATCAAAATATTTTGTTCTGCTGTGTTTCATCAATTATTGAAGAAAACCTTGTCTTGAATGGCTAGGCCAGAATTGATCGCCATTGAGAATGTGGTGTTAGCTGTTTTCTTGTGCCACTGCAGTCCTCATCGTGTCGGAATAATTAAACTGTCGTGTGGGTGAGTGGAGCAAGGAGTTTTCCAGAATTTTGACAGAAGCACACTGAAGAATCAGCCGAGTTCCAGAAGGCTGTTCTGTCATGGAGAGAGAAAAACTGATGGTGAGTTTAAACAAAGGATCACGTCGCGGCTTTTTACCTCACACCGGCCGTCACCTGTGGAGAGAAATATGGAGTTAATCTTCTGGTTCCATTATAGCTCTTGTTTCGAGAAGTTCTCAAATTAGTCATGTTCGACATTTTCTTTCTCTCTTTGTAAGAATGGCATATTTTAGTGTACATTTTTAGCTTGCTTGAAACTGCTTGAAACTGATATAACCTGATATGTTGATCAAAATGGAGCCGGTGCAGGGTGTGGTTTGCTTGGACATGGCTAAGTGTGAACACTGAATATAAAGAAACTAAGAGCAGCAAGATAACTAGTGCACGTGAACAAAGGCTTGTCTCAATATGCCCCAGCTGTAGTCCTGCCCAAACATGCCCCAGCAGTAACTGAATTGGGGGCAGTTACACACGAAACTGCAAGGAATGCCTCTTTTTAAAAAAAAAGTTACAAAAAGCCTCAGGTTGTGTCATCACACGGGAGAGTGCTTGCAGCATTGTCTCGTGTGTAAGCACACACTCGGGATTGCTGAGCTCGCCGGCCACATGGTGAGCACCAATCAATAAAGGACCTTATTAATTTTGTGTTTCTTGGACTCTCGTTTTTAGTAGGAAAGCCAAGTGAGCTTTAACACTTTGGGGGCTCGTCCAATATCCCATGCAGGAAATGCGTCTCGAATGCGTGTAAGCGACTGTGCCGAATCCAGGACTCGGCAAGTGTAAAGACCGAATCCCTCGTGTTCAGGCTCTGGTAACCGACTACTGGGAACATTGGGATTTGATCTGATTCCCCACCGGGATCCACGAGAGAACAGGGTGAAGGAGATACTGGACTTAAGGTATGAGAAAGCTTTGATGTTAATTTACAGGAATATGGTGGCCTCTTAGGAATTTGTCTTGAGTGGATGACTTGTTCAGAAAATCGGAGCAAGGACAGAGATTTCTTGAGTGTCGGTTATGAGCGGACGATTAAGAAGCCAAAGAAAAACGTTTCGATTTAAGATTACATAACGAGGTCAGAAGAATTTAGAAAAACTAAGAAGCTAATCTGGTTGGAGGACATACTCTGAATCAGGCTCTGATTGACACTTGAAACTGCGTAAATTCTTCACTGGGATTTTGGCGTAAATTCATCTTACATTTTAAAGGATTGCTTAACGACTACGCAAGAGTTATGGGGATTCCCCATTACAGTACAAGTACAAACATAATTTGGAAAAGGTAAAAGACTATAGAGTATTGAGAGCACAGTTCACGCAACATCTGGGCACTGATAAATTGCCAGAAGGGGGTACCTGGCAAGACGTTGAAAACAAAGAGGCTGGAAGGAAAATGTGGGATAAAAAGGCGAATGAAAAATGGAAGGGATTGATGAGTGAATGGAAACAGAATGCCAAGAGAAGGCAGGACGATATGAAAATTAAGAGTTGGCAAGGTCATGCATGTAAGAGAAGGATTGGGTTATGTACGACGACAGGGCAGTTAAACAAATGTGAAGTTTTGAAAGTCGAGAATGATTGGCATGAGTATTGAAAGGAATTAAAGCCCGACCCAAAACATGCTAGCACTCTACGATTGGCTGTAGCTCAAAGGGATAAGGATAAAAGTCTAAAATGTTCGAACGATCTTTCAGCTGTGGATGCACTGATTTTAAATTCTGACGATGATGATCCCATGAAGAGTGGATCCTGGTGAAATCCAATATCTCCCGGGGAAATAGGCGGGCAGATGGGTTCACCTGGCATGGAGTGTTAGAATAGCACCTTCTTATCAGCGCAGCACCCTTACCATACTGCAGGTCTGCCCGATATTGAGAAGGGAAACAGCTTACAGGGGGACGCCCCTGCAGTTAAAAAACGTGTGTGGCAACGTGCGCGCGGTGCCATGATTGTGCAACGGTAAGGTCGGTGGATCTGATTCCTTCCTCCCGACCCTGTTTAATTATGTCCACATGTTACCTCATGTGAGTAAGGGGAGAATGGTAAAATTTAATGCAAAGTAATCTGGTGACACGCGAAAATGAATAAGGAAACTGGTGAAATTGTGGATTCTTGCCGCATATTGGCCAAAAACATTGGTGCCTGGCCCAGGAGGGAAAGCGCCGCATCAGCAAAAGCCTAGTCAATGTATTCATCTTGATTTCATAGAACTACCGCGTGTGCACTGTTTCAAATGTTGTTTGGTTACTATTGATGATTTCTGCTGGTAGATCAAAGCGTAGTCCACCATGGACAACACTGCAGACCACCGTTGTGATCCTGCGGACGTCATTTCGAGATTTGGTCTTCCTAAAATCAACAGTTCTGACAATGGACCCCATTTTGTGGCAAAATAAGGAACTATGTCATCATGTTAAGGTTAGACAGCAGTTCCCTTGTGTACAACACCCATAGGCAGTGGGTATAGTAGAAAGGTCTAATGGGGTCCTACAAAATAAATTAGCCAATCTAGTTGATGAGACGAGCCTAAGTCAGTTAAAGGTGTTCCCCTAGCCCTTTTTGTAATACTGGTCACTCCTCAGTCTCCAACTAAACTGATTCCAGCGTACTTGATGCATGGTAAGTCTCTAAGTACTCCCTCGCAAGCCAGACAGAACCCAGATATCACTTTTGATCTACATGTAATGAATGAAAAACTGCTAATATATGTTCAGTCTTCAACAAAATCTCGTTTAGCTCAACATTCCCTGGTTCAGGAGGCCCAGAATGTAACGACAGATTGGTGGAAGTCCCTGCCCTCGCCCCAGGAGATCTGGTCCTAATACGGAACTGAGGACGGAAGACGTTGGAGCCATGGTGGAAAGGACCATTCCAAGTTCTGCTGACTTCTCCCACTACTGTGCAGGTCGAAGGGTTATCCAATTGGATTCAACTATCAGATTGCATGAGAGCTGTGGTACGGTCCCATCACGACAGACAACGAGGAGAGTTACGACCGCCAAGGACTGATTTTAGCCATTCTTTTCTTGTTCTTTGCACTTTTCGAATATATTCTGTTGTGAGGCGACATGATAATTTATTCTGGCGCACCCATCTTAAAATTCAGGGGACGGGAAAGGTAGTATGTTATTCCCTGTCACTATCAACCACTTCTATGTTAGTTGCGACCCCCGTTTGTTCACTAACCAGTGGAAGACAAGTGTCAGTAGGATGCGGGAAAAACCACCCTGGAAGGGAAAGCCCCGCATTGGACTTGACATCTACTTGTCGTCGGCGAAATGATGTCTCCAAGGAGTTAGTATTTACACCAAGGTCATGGGTGAAGTGGAGAAACCTAACAGACAGGCATCACAATCCCACTTGTCAATACTTCTATGACACTGGCACTAGTTATCTGGTATGTCCCGATGGAAATGGATGGATGTGTGGAAAGGTAATTGTACCTCACAACATAGAACATAGAACATAGAACATAGAACAATACAGCACAGAACAGGCCCTTCGGCC
This sequence comes from Chiloscyllium plagiosum, assembly GCF_037043375.1. NCBI lineage: Eukaryota > Metazoa > Chordata > Chondrichthyes > Orectolobiformes > Hemiscylliidae > Chiloscyllium > Chiloscyllium plagiosum. The sequence goes on along the minus strand of NW_028270175.1, from coordinate 69,630,462 downwards.
CACGATGTTGTGCCGAACATTTGTCCTAGCTTAAGTACACATCCATGTACCTTTCCAATTGCCAATTAACGTTCGCCAATGATTCTGACTCTGCCAATCCCACAGGCAGCGCATTCCATGACCCCACCACTCTCTGGGTAAAGAACCTACCCCTGACATCTCCCCTATAGCTTCCACCCTTCACTTTTAATTTATGTCCCCTTATAACACTCTGTTCTACCCTGGGAAAAAGCTTCTGACTGTCTACTCTATCTATTCCTCTGATCATCCTATAAACTTCCATCACGTCACCCCTCATCCTTCGCCGTTCCAATAAGAAAAGACCTTGCACTCTCAACCTATCCTCGTACAACCTGTTCTCCGTTCCAGGCAACATCCTGGTAAATCTTCTCTGCACCCTCTCCAAAGCTTCCACATCTTTCCTAAAGTGAGGCGACCAGAGCTGCACACAGTACTCCAAATGTGGCCTTACCAATGTCCTGTACAGCTGCAACATCACTTCACGACTCTTGAATTCAATCCCTCTGCTTATGAATGCTAATGCACCATAGGTCTTCTTGCAAGCTCTATCCACCTGAGTGGCAACTTTCAAAGATCTATGAACATAGACCCCAAGATCCCTCGGCTCCTCCACCTTACCAAGAACCCTACCGCTAACCCTGTATTCCGCATTCTTATTTGTCCTTCTAAAATGGACAAGCTCACACTTGGCAGGGATGAACTCCATCTGCCACTCCTCAACCCAGCTCTGCATCATATCTAAGTCCCTTTGCAGCCGACAACAGCCCTCTTCACTATCCACAACTCCACCAATCTTCATACTATCTGCAAATTTACTGATCCACCTTTTCGACTCCCTCTTCCAAGTCATTAATAAAAATTACAAACAGCAGAGGGCCTAGAACTGATCCCTGCGGAACTCCACTTGTAACTGGACTCCAGGCTGAATATTTACCATCTACCACCACTTTCTGACTTCGACCGGTTAACCGGTTTTCTATCCAACTGGCCACATTTCCCTCTATCCCATGCCTCCTGACTTTCCACATAAGCCTACAATGGGGAACCTTATCAAATGTCTTCCTAAAATCCATGTACACTACATCCACTACTCTACCCTCATCCACATGCATGGTCACCTCCTCAAAAAATTCAACAAGACTTGTAAGGCAAGACCTGCCCTTCACAAATCCGTGCTGGCTGTCCTTAATCAAGCAATGTATTTCCCGATACTCATAAATCCTATCCCTCAGTACACTTTCCATTACTTTGCCTACCAATGAAGTAAGACTAACTGGCCTCGAATTCCCCGTGTTATCCCTATTCCCTTTTTTGAATAGGGGCAAAACATAGACTATCTCTAATCAAACTATCATTTTCCAAGTAATCATAAATTCTGTTTCTCAGAATCCTCTCCAATACTTTTCCCAATACAGGAATAAGATGACTGGCCAGTATTTCGCAGGATTATCCCTATTGCCTTTCCTGAACAAGGGAATAACTTATGCCACCCTCCAATCATCAGGCAATGTTTCAGTGGACAGTGAGGACGCAAGGATCCTCTACAAAGGCGCAGCAACCTCTTCCGTCACTTCCTCTGGTAACCTCGGGTGCTTCCAATCTGGTCCAAGGGACTTATCTATCCATATGTTTGTACTTCAATCAGGCTGTATTTCAACTCACTATGTCTACTCCCTGTCCAAAAAACTGATTGACTGCTTTCCATTTCAGGGCTATATACAGTGCTGCCCTCCTGAGCAAGTACCGTTCCAAATGTCCCATGAATCATGGAATGGAAAAAATGTGAACACACCAATGTCTTCATGATGTAGGGACTGTGCCCAAAGTTTTCACTCTCCTGCTCCTCGGATGCTACCTGACTCGCTGCGCTTTACCAGCACCATACTTTTCGACTCTGACCTCCAGCATTTGCAGTCCTCGCTTTTTCCATTACTGAGGGCTGACCCTTCTGCACACTGAGCAAAGTAAGGTATTTAGAGATAACTGTTCAGTCCTGGAACGTTGAATTTGGTTAACACATTAATTAAAAACGAAATTACAATTCAACAACTATTCATTCAGTCCCAGATTACAGTTTTAGTTCATGGAAAGGCAACTTGATAACAAACAGTAAATGACTGAAGAACTCCGAGGTACAGAGTATTCCAGGTGCTATATTACAGGCTGGATGTTCTTTACCTTAATGCTGGGAATATTATCGGATCACAGATGTGATAAGGGAATGAGATGACAGTTTTGGAGTGCGACATTTTTGCCACACAGAGATGTGTTTGAGGGAGTTCAGGGCTGACAAGTCAATATTCTGTGGTACAAGAACTATAGGCAGCACACGAGAGAGGTAAAAGACAAAGTGGTGTTGCCTTATTAATTATGGAGTCAATGACTGCAGTTAGCTAGGACCATATCTTGGAAGGGTATTCAAAAGACGCTTTGTGGGCTGAGGTTAGGATCAAAACGATGACAGATGCACTGCTGGGGATATATTATCGACTCTCAAATAAAAGAAAATACAGCAGCAGATATATAACCAATTCACTGAGGTGTGTAAAAACAATAATACAATTATTATATTTATACATTTCAATTCCAAATATTCATTAGGGCAGTGAAATTTTTTGAAGAGGGGAAGATGACTTGACATTTATTCCAGAGATATTCCAGAGATATTCTTATATCAACATGGAGCAGATACAACAAAGGGCGGGGCAGTGCTGGGCCTCACTGTGGGGAACGAAGCCAGTCAGGATTGGGAGAGCATTGCAGGACCAGTGACCGTGACTCAAGTATTTTTAGCTTGTTAAGGAAAAGACCAAAAGAGAAAAGGTTTGAAAAATAAAAATAATTTGAAGGAGGGAGGCAGAATTTATCATTAAGAAGGCAGGATCTGGTCAAAGTACAGCTATTTCTGGGTGAAACTGTAACAGAACAGCGTGTAGGTGGGGGTGGTGGGGATCACATGCTCACAATGGAATTGATGAGAGTCGTCACCGCAACATGTTACTCCAAAGATGAAATGTAGGAAAACAAGCCAGGAGAACCTTGGATGTCGACAAATATTCAGAATGGAATTAAAGATGAAAGAGAAGCTTAAAACAGGCATAAAGTGAGCAGGTCAATGGATGTCCCAGGAGAGGAGAGAATGTGTAGGGCTAAACTCAAAAAGTAAGTAAAAGAGCAAAAAAGGGGGTGGGGCATGGTGATAAAAACATTAGTGGGCAATATTTTCAAGACTCTAAAGACATTTTATCGATTTATTAAGGGTACGAGGGTAACAAGATAAAGAATAGGGAGTATTGGGATCCGAGGTGGCAACCTGGCACAGAGCCAGAGGATATGTCAAAAACATACTACATATTGGTCTTCACTTTGGAGAAGCAGTTATTGTATTCAATGTCTGTTCCTGACAGTGTGACCTTGAGCAAATTGACAGAGAAGCTGGGGAAAAATTGGAAATTGGTGTATGATAAAATGTGGGCAAATCCCTTGATCCGGATGAACTGTATCTTAGACTGATGTGGAAGATGAGGGAGGAGATTACAGGTTCTTAAACTTTGTGCTGCTTTTTTTTTTGTTTTGCCTCTGGCCACAAAGGTGGTATGATCGAACATGACAACATCTAATGTAGGTTCAACGTCCACACAGAGTGCTCGAAAAAAGCCATGGGATTGAAGACCACCAAATCTCACCTCAGTGGGAGGGAAACAATTGTATAAAATTGTGATGGCTGTTGAGGAATGATCACTAAATATGTTCAAGGCTGAAATGGACAGAGTTTTAAACAAGGGTTACAGGGGAAATGCTGGAAAATGGAATTAAAGGTTATCAGAATAAATGTACCCTAATTGAAAGGAAAAACAGAGTCAGCGAGCGGATGGGCATTACATCGCTCGTATGTCTAATGGTAAACCTTTTCGAATAGCATCTCCCCCTCCGAAATGAGACACAGTTTGGAATGCAATCAATAGATTCAAGGAATTCATAAATGTAGTACTAATAGACAGAAAAGACCAGAGGACTGCGACAACGTGGATTGGCTGTCAGGGTGAATATATGCATCAGCGCAGTCACCACTGCTAGGAGGAAAACCTCAGCAAGACACTCTCCAAATCCAAGTATGGGCCTGGTGTCAAGAGTTCTTAAATCCCAAATAATACATTGCTGCAGTGTTTCCCTCCTACCCTAACCAAAACTAAATGTGGAGTGATCTATTGATGTGCTGTTAGTGGCAGAGTAGGTAGTAATGCTTTGGTTCCAGAGGCTTTGGTGAGCAGCGGCTCCGCAAAAGGTACAGGTAAGCTCACGTTAAGTCTTTTTGATGATAGTTTGACAACAGTTGAGATGGCAGTTAGGGCAGCTGCACGTTCCTCCTGCGGGATGTGGCAGCTGAGGGAGATTTCCACTGTCGCTGATGACTACACGTGTGGGCAGTGCAACCAGCTGCAGCTCCTGGGAGACCGTGTTCGGTATATGGAGTTGGCTGCTCTTCGGATCATCCAGATACAGAGCGCTTCAGAGGTAAGAGCTTTAGTGAGGTGGTCACACCCAAGTCCCTCCCTTAGCCGTGTTTCTTTAAAGACTGTCATATCCCAGTCCCATGTAAAGATCCACGTCCTGAGTTCATCAGCCTTACCTGTCAGCCATGTTGAATTTAAATAAACGGAATTTAATCCAACAGGTGTTCCTTGCTTCCTGTCATGTTCCAGGCGAGAGCAGCTTGACGGCAACCAGGAATGGGAAAGGGAGTAGGCAGAGAGTGCAGGAATCCCCTGTGGCATTCGTCTCGAAAACAAGTATACCATTTTTGATACTGATTTTGTGGTGTTGGGAGATGGGTGTCAGGAAATGACCGTTTAGGACAAAGCAGCAGGAGCCAGCTTAGTTGCATTACGACTGGTTCTGGGGAGCCATGGGAAAGGATAAAGGTAAACAGGGTCTTAGAAATAAGAGATTCTGTGGCCTCAAACGGCAAACCAGGATTGTGTGTTGCCTCTCAGTTGTCAGTGTCCAGGATGTCTCTGAGTGTCTGCTGAACGTTCTCGGAGTTGGGGGGGGGGGGGGGGCGGAGGTGTGAGCTGCTAGAAGTCATTGTGCACATTAATACAAATGACACAGGTAGACATAGGAATGTGGTCCTGAGTGATTACTGAGTGATTACTGAGAGCTCGAAGAAAAGTTAAAAAACAGGCTTGACAGTCACCTGATAACTTCCAGTTTCATGAGCTCGTGTAGGTAAGAACAGGAGAATATGGCACATAAGTATGTGACTAAAGAATTGGTGCAGGAGGTGGGATTCATATTTTTAGATCATTGGGAGCTTTTCTGTGACAGAGTTGACCTGTTCAAGAGGGACTAGTGGCACATTTACTGGACGGGAGACCAATATCTTCGCAGCCAGTTTTGCTCATGCTACAAGGGAGTGTTTAAACGAGATTGGCAGGAGGTGGTATCCTCAAGAACAGGGAGGCAAGTGTGAGGCTGGAAGGAGATACTGTATTTAGGAATAGTACGTTGAAGAAACAGATCAGGCTGGAACACGATAGGAGCCAGGAATGCCTGTTGATTAAATTGCATTTATTTCAATGTGAAAGGGCTGACAGATAAGGCCAATGAATTCAGGGTGTGGACAGGTAATCGGCGCTGGATAGTCTAGCTATTACAGAAACATGGCTCAGGGATGGATAGGACTGACAGCTTAATGTATCATGGATAAATGCATTAGAAGGTTCAGAGATGGTGGAAAGAGGGAGGGGAGTTGCATTTCTAATCAAGGGGAGTATAAAGCAGTGATCTGAGATAAAATAACTGATGAATCATCCAGTGAGGCTTTGTGGGTGGAACTAAGAAATAAGAAGTGGATGGTGACATTATTGGGGTTGTAAATTAGGACTCCAAACAGTCAACAGGAGTTACAGGAACAAGAAATATCGAGAGAGTTTGGGGAGACTTGCAGGGAACATTCGGGTTGTCATAATAGGGATTTTAATTTTTATAACATAGACTGGAACTGCCAGAGCATTAAGGGATTTGATGGGATGGAATCAATTAAGTGCGTCAGGAAAGTTCCCTCAAGCAGTATAGAGAGGATCCTAATCGTGAATTTGATCTACTCTTATGAAATAGGTCAGGATAGGTGAGTGAGGTGACAGTAGATGTGCACATTGGGACTAGTGACCATAGTTCTGTAAATTTTAAAATAGTTATGGAGAGGGAAGAAATTGGTCCACAGATTCAAGCTCTAAATTGGGGCAAGGTTAATTTGATGGACTCAGACAGGAGTTTGCAGGGGTTGATCGGCGTAGTCTGTTTGCAAGCAAAGGCACCTCCAGCAAGTGGGAGCTTAAGATCTATATGTTCCTGTGAAGATGAAATGAACGTTGACAGGAATGAGGAACCCTGGATACCAAGAAATGTTTTAGCTTTGACCAAATAAAATGTGGAGGCGTGGCTCAGGTAGAGGCAGCTTGGATCACGGAAATCCCTGGAGGTGTACAGGAGATATAGCAGTTTACTGAAGAAGGAAATCAGAAGGGCGAAAAGGGGGTATGAGACAATCTTGACTGAGAAGATCAGGGTGAAGTCAAAGAGGCACTTTAAGTATATTAAAGGAAAATCATTAATTAAAGAGAGAATAAGACTCCTCAAATACCAAAGTGGACATGCATGTGTAGTACCATAAGAGGTAGGCGATGTCCTCAACAAATATTTCTCCTCTATATTTACGGAGGAGAAAGACATGAATATATGGTAATTTGGGGAAATTAGTGGTGATATCTTAGGGACAGTCTGTATCACAGTAGAGGAGGTAATTGATGTACTAGAATCTTTGAAGTTGGAGAAATCTCATGGTCCTTACCAGATATATCCAAGAACACTGGAAGGGGCTAGAGAAGAATTCGTGGGGGCACTGGCTGATAATTGTGATCAAGAAGCACTGAAAAAATAAAGCCTGAGAAATACAGACCAGTCAGCTTAACATCTGTGGTAGGTAAATTACTTGAGAAGATTCTGAAGGATAAGATGTGCATGCATTCGGAAAACAGGGTTTGATTAGGAATAGTAAGCATGGCTTTTTGAGTGGAAGTTCATGCCTGAAGAATTTGTTAAATTTCTTCGATGACGTGACCAGGAAGGTTGACTAGGGCGGCCAGTAGACGTACAAACGTGTGATGCTGGACAAGCACAGCAGGTCATGCAGCATTGGAGGGGAAGGAAAGTCGACGTTTTGGTCATAAGCCTATCATCAGGAATGTCCAAGGTTTCGATACTCCTGCTTCTTGAATGCTGCCTGACCAGCTAGGCATTTCCAGTGGCACACTTTGCAACTCTGATCTCCAGCATCTGCAGTGCTCACTTTTTCCAAGGGTGGTAGATCTGGTCTATATAGATTTCAGTTACACCAGAAGAGGATAAGGCTTTTCAGCCCCTGGAGTATGATATACAGTTACAGGAGGAGGCCAATCAGCCCTCAAGTCAATAGAACTGATCCATTCTAGTTCATGCAGCAACACGATCAGGCTATTCAGCCAGTTGAAGTCAATAACACAGGAAATGGAAGAGGCAACAAAGTGACTGGACTATGGGGTACACTGGAATAACACCAGGCTATATAGCGTGTAAAACCTGCCCTTCCCTTCAATAAGGTCAGGGCTGACCTCTCCCGGCATTAATTTCTCTTCCCTACCCAAATCTTTGTAGCCCTCAACTCCCTGATGTGTGAAGATACATTAACACCATTCTACTCCCCCAAACATTTCAGAGATGTAGCTGTCTAGGATAGAGAGGCCAGAACAGGTACTACCCTCTGAAAGATGGAAACAGTCCCCACGTATTTACCTTGACCTTTGACATGAACAAAATATATGAGCACAGTATCAGAGTGACTGACCCTGAGAGCACTGCAGGGCGTGATTGAGGAATGTGTCAAGGAGACTGAATAACATTGAACCTAATGGGAATCAGTTGTCAACTCCCAAGTGGTTGGGTCATTCAGGACACCATGTGGCTGGTGCAGATCAATCCCAGATATCTATGTTGGCGATCCTCAGGGTAGCTTCCTCGTCACAAACATCTTCAGCTGGTTCATCAACGTCTTACCCTCCGCCATTAGATCAGAAGTGAGGATGCTCAGAAAATATCGCATAAAGCATGAAAACCTGGTCATCATTCAAGCTCATGCTGTTAACGTCGAGCTAACATTAAAGTAATAGTACTACTGGACCCTGAACATTTCCAAAGAACTAAAAAAGAGCAGTTCATTCTGTATCTCAAGCTGGTGTCACAGAAATGTGAGAACGACATTCAGCCCATTGAAGCTATTGGATAAGAAGCGGCACAGCCCATTTACTATCTCTTACCTATTGCACAAGAAGAGTTTTTTTTTAAAAAATTACAAATGTTGGAATACAGGAGGCTGGAAGAACACAACAGGCCAGGCAGCATCAGGAAAAGAAGTCCACTCCTTGGGCATAAGCTTTCTTCATGACTGGGAGTGGAGGTAACGGTGTGTACAGATAAAGAGTCGAGTTGCGGGAGTAGGAGGAGGTGGTGAGGTGAAGTGGGGAACACAGGTAGAGGGTACCACCGGTTTGGTCAATGGGAGGAATGAATCCAGTTGACAGCTGGAAGATGGGTTGATCAGAGGAATGGAAGGGGGAGAGGCTGGGAAGGGAGTCGGGGTATTGGAAGGGAGGTTACTAGAAATTGGAGAACTCAATGTTGAGTCCCCTGGGTTGTAGGCTACACCGGCAGAATATAAAGTGCTTTTCCTCCAGTTTGTGCTTTGGTTCGTTGAGGCAATGGAGGAAGTCAAGGATGGCCATGTCGGAATGGGAGTGGGAGGGGGAATTGAAATCGGAGGTGATTGGGAGATCAGATCAACCCTTACGGGCCCAGCTGAGATGCTCAGCAAAGCATTCCCCTTAGTTTAAATTTGGTCTCCCTGACATAGAGAAGACCACATCAAGAGCACCAGATACAGTAAACTAGGTTGGATCTCATCACCGGGCACATCTTCCACAATGACCAATCCATTCGCTAATTTTGTTTCGTTCCACACTCCCCACCAAACCCGTCAATCCCCACTGGCAACTGACCCTGAAGATGAACGAAATATATCACCTGCTGGCACACCACCTCCCTCACCTCCATCCAAGGCCCCAAACAGTCCTGCCACGTGAAACTGAGGCCACCTGCTTCTCCTTCAACCTAGTATACTGCATCAGGTGCACCTGATGTGGTCTTCTCTACAGCGGGGAGAGCAACATAAACTAAGGGCTCAGTTCACCGAGCATCATGGCCGGGCCCACAGCGGCCGACCTGAACTCCCAGTTACCACCTATTTCAATTCCCCTTCCCAATTCCTTTCCAACATGACCATCCTTGGCCTCATCTGTTGCCACAGTGAGTCAGACCGCAAATTGGACGAACATCTTACCTTCTGCCTAGTTAGCCTACAACCTGGAGGACCCAACATTGAGTTCTCCAATTTGAAATAACCTTCCCAGCCATGGCCGTACTCCTTTTCCAGCCCCGCCTTCTCCCTTCCATTCCTCTAAATGACCCCGCCTTCGAGCTCCCAACCGGATTCATCCCTTCCATCGACCAACCAGATTGCACCCACCACTTGTTTCCACCTATCCCCTACCTCACCATCGTGCTGCTCTCCCCACCCCAACCACTCCCTTCCCTCTTTATCTGCAGTTCCCCCTACCCCCACTCGCAGTCCTGAAGAACGGGTATACTTGAAATGTTGATTTCTCCACCTCCTGATGCGGCCTGGCTTGTTGTTTCTTCCAGACTCCCGTTTGTCTATTATTACACAGGAAGATAAGGAATCTAGTCAGCACAATACGCAGGTAAGCAGCTACCACGGGTCACCCAATAATGGACCTCTTCCATGGAACAAGGAAGAGGACATTCAGCCATCCGAGACATTGACACACGAGCAGAAGAGGCCATTCAGCCCTTCCAAACTGTTATACTGAAATAGGAGGATGTCATTGATGCTGCAACACTACAAACCAATGAAGCAGAGACTGCACAGACAGGCTGCTCCATGTTGTGCCTCCTGGCTCCATTGCTAATGTTTCACGCGTGTTACATTAACATGGTTTGCTGATGGTAAGAAGGCAGAGCGGATGGTTTGTGACACATCTCAAGTAGGCATCTCCCATCTCTGAGAAGACAGGGCTAGTCTTCTGTATGGAGGTCAGAAACTTTTGAGAATGACCAATCCTGTCTGAATGTGGCTGCTGACAAGTTTGTGAACAACATGATGCTCAGTGCAGGGTCTCACTCCAACCGTGCATTGAGGCGGAGAGAGTTTGTTCAGAGCCTGGAGCTGTCTCTCAACCAACATGGGGGCTCCACAGAGACATGTAAACTATCACAGAGTCATAGGCCCTTTAGCCCAAACTGGTCCATTCAGACTAAAATGTCCATCCATGATACCTCCATTTTCCTGTACTTGGCCCATGTCTTTCTTAACATTTCCTATCATATATTTGTCCAAATGAGAAAACATATATTGCGGGAAACACGTAATATTTCACGGTATCAATGTTTAGTTTTGAAAATAATGAATATTGGTCCATAACGCTCAAGTTTTATTGCAATCACTTTTTATTATTTTGTCGCATTTCAGATTAAACACTCATTTCCTTCACACTCTCCTCGTGGTACTTTCAACGCGGGGATTATTCTGGTGTATTGCCTTTATTCTGTCTCATTGCGGCAAGGAGATCAGTCCTCATAAAGGAGAGAAAATCTGTTCACAGCTCCAAGTACTGTCTCAATATCACTTTACAACTTCAGTAAGGTGTCTTCACACATATACCGCCATCATTTTGCAATGAAGGACACTATACATTTACTGTGCTGATTACCTACTGCCCCGTATGAATTTTATGAGTGGCTCATGACCAAGGACATCCACCTTCTTTTCACCAAGAACACTTCCCATCATCTCGCCTTCTCATAAATACAAACTGAGAAGGACGGTATGTTTTGCCAAATCATTTTGTTGCCTTGAAAAACGCTATGCTTTAAGCACAGCCACGCCAACAACACCACTATTGCCAATGGAGATGGTTGGAGATGCTGCCGAGGTGTAGCTATATTATCTCTGGAATAGTAACCCAGAGATCCCAGGTGATAACCGAGACCCCGGTTTCCAATCCCACCACGGCTAATGTTGGAACTTACATTCAATAAAATATCAGGGATTGAGACTGTAATGAAACCATTGTGTTTGTCCTACCTGGCAGACTAATGCATTTCAGGGAAGGAAATCTACTGTCTTCACCCGGTCGGATTTACATGTGACCCCAGACCCACAGCACTGTGGTTAACACGCAGTTGTAGTTTGAAATGGCCAAGCCAGCCGCTCAGTTATATCACTCACTAAAATTTTCAAATAAATGAAACCGGGCGGACCACAGCACTGATTATTTACAGCCCACAGGCTGCAGTGGGTTAAGGAGGCGGCTCACCAACATCTTCTCAAGGACAATCAGGAAAGGGAATTAAATACTGGCCCAACATCCCATTACTGAATAAAAGAAGATGATGACACTCAAGGAAGAGAGACAAAGAGACATAACTCACTTTAAACCGGGACTTTGATGTACTCCTTACATGGGCATGCATTTCAGTAATATGGGAACAGGAAAAAATAAATAAGATGAATCTGGACTTTTATTTCCACTCCAGCTGATCATCAACAATCCCTCTGTTTGTTTGTTTCTCTCTACCTCTCTCTTTCTTTATGTATTAAACTCACTCCTTCTCCCTTTCACAACAGCCATCCCTGTCATCAACATCAAACGCACTGTTTCCCAGCTGCATTCAGTTCTGACCTATGTTGATATGTCACTTCTATTTTTCTCTCGACCTGAGGCTGCTAAATCTGTTCAGTTTCTCGAGCATTTACTCGTTCCTTTTGTTTCTAATTTCTAAGCAGCATTCCTTTTTCTTTCCTCTACCTTTCATAGAATGTCTGCATTATTGGCAGGGCAGCATTTGTGGACCTCACTAAATGCCATTTACTGTGAGGCCATTTCTTATGGTATTGGGTCTGACGGCAGTCTTAATGCAGATCAGGCAATAATGCGAGATTTCTTCACCAAAGGACAACAGTGAAATAGATAAAGTTATTGACAAAGTGCTGGTGGGATTATACTAGAAAAATTCACTTTTATTTCCAGTTCATGTCATTTGAATTTAAGTTCTGTCATCATCTGTGATAAGATTTGAAACATTGTCCATAGTGTAGTTTCCTGGGCCTCTGAATTACGTGGCAAGCGACATTACTACTCTCACACAGTGTCCCTGTCATGAATTTACTTTACAGACAAGAACAAGATTTTGATCGAAGCATTTGTAACGGAAAGAGTGATTAGAAGAGAACAGGAACCATAAAGTCTGACTTTTACCAAGGTATAGATAATGGTTTATTTAGCACTCGCACAGACGTCAAGATGGGGTCTGGCGATACCATGGAGCTGGGAGTGGGTAGCCTTGATGATGGAGAGAATAACAAGACAGAAATCAATTCGGGGAAAATAGGTACTTTGTGATTGTGAACAGTCTTGTTTTTAGATGTTTGTGTGGGCGGGAGTGTGGGCTGTTCTGAAATTTGTGGGAAATGAATGGATTTGCATTTGAAACTGAAGACAATAATTTCAGTATTTACTAAATATAGATAACAGAAATAGCACTGAAGTTCACCATGGGATTAATAAATCGATAGAGATGGGGGGATTTACCAGGAACACCAACAATAGCGAGAATGGGATAGTAACCAGCCTGAATAATCAGCAGTACACCGCATATCCAATCGAGTAATATGTACCAATACCAGGAAAGATACAAAAAACCCCAAGATAAACTCCTGTCCATTGTTGCAGCATTCCATTCTACTGTTCTCAGATTCTGATCCATTGTTGGCATATTCCAGTCTAATGCTCTCAGATTCTGATCCATTGTTGGCATATTCCAGTCTAATGCTCTCAGATTCTGATCCACTGTTGGAACATTCCAGTCTATGGTTCTCAGATTCTGATGTCTCCTTTCCCTGTCGCTGCAACTGCTGATCCTTGTCAGTGTTGCTGGTGATACATCTGCAGCAATAATGGGATAACGCATTGGAAGAAGCCCCATACAAATAGAAGAGGAAAACCATCCAGTGACATAATTAGGATCCATGGACACTGACATCAATCACAGTCACTGAACAAACAGATCCAGATAACTCCTTTCAGAATGCGACCTTCAGTTCAAAACAACAACTGGATTGAATTAAATGTTGACATCGCTGGCTAATTGTCACATCTCCCATCACCAATTGCTCTCGTGACGTTAATTGTGAGAGAGAATTATGGACGTTTTCTTATCACGGTCTAGATCAATCTGCTGTGTTGTTCATTTGTAATCCTGTGACCACCTGAACGCTCCACCATGACCATCCACAAAAAAAAATCACAATCCAGATGTGGTTTCCATGCTGGTCTCTCTTTGACTAGAAGTGGCGCCAAGCAACAGATTCTCAGTGGATATATTTGCCCTGACCATACACAGGATGTGTGGATCTGTCTGGACATTCCACTGGTGATCATGCTGAATCTTCAACACACAATATGATTGAGCACTGTTTTATGTAAACTAACAAACACTTTAATACATTATATTGGCTTCAAAGCGGTAAGACTTACATTTTTGGAATTCAGTCCAAAGCCAAAAGTGGCATGTTCTCACAAAGCCAGTCCATTTACAGAGTTGTGTTGTCCTTGATTTTTTGAAAGAGGGTCTAAAGGACCCAAGATTCCAATATCAGAATTTTGAAAGGTTCGTTGGGGTCCTTTTGTTTATACCTAACAGATAATGCCTCATCCAGAAGCCTTTCAAGTCTTTAAAAAGTACCCTGTAAACAAGAGGACCTGTCCAGACCCCTAGCTGGACAGGTTGGATCAGTTCGGGGGTTAGTTGAGTCAGAGTCACTGGACGCTCTCTGCCTCCTTCTGCCCTTCTGACATTATAACCTGTAAGCAGTTGTGTCAGTTTTATTCTTGGTGCTGAGGGGTTTTGTTTATTGGAACTGTTGCAAGTAAATTGGAACAGCATTCTTAAATCGGGATAGCCTGTCAGGTTCGGATACGATACGTTATTCAGGTATTCTGTTTTCGGTTCCTTGTGTTTAATTTGGTAATTTGGCAAATAAATGTCATTTTTTAAAACTCGGCAATCTGACCAGCTAATTCACTTAGGAATATCAGCTATAGGAGAAAGTGAGGACTGCAGATGCTGGAGATCAGAACTGAAAATGTGTTGCTGGAAAGCACAGCAGGTCAGGCAGCATCCCAGGAGCAGGATAATCGATGTTTCAGGCATAAGTCCTTCTTCAGGAATGAGGAAAGTGTGTCCAGCAGGCGAAGATAAAAGGTAGGGAAGAGGGACTTATGGGAGGGGCGTTGGAAATGCGATAGGTGGAAGGAGGTCAAGGCGAGGGTGATAGGCCGGAGTGGGGTGGGGGCGAGAGGTCATGAAGAAGATTGAAGGTTAGGAAGGCGGTGCTGAGTTCGAGGGATTTGACTGAGACAAGGTGGGGAGAGGGGAAATGAGGAAACTGGAGAAATCGGAGTTCATCCCTTGTGTTTGGAGGGTTCCTAGGCGGAAGATGAGGCGCTCTACTCCAACCGTCGTGTTGCTATGGTCTGGCGATGGAGGAGTCCAATGACCTGCATGTCCTTGGTAGAGTGGGAGGGGGAGTTGAAGTGATGGGCCACAGGGTGGTTGGGTTGGTTGGTCAGCTATACACTAACCTTCAACAAGGAGCAAAGTTACAGTCTGGCAACCTGCTTAAAGTGTTTTGAGGAGTCGGGACAGGTCTATAAAAGATTAGGGGGGCTTTGCGGAAATTAGACAGCGAGTGGCAGGTGTTATTGTCTCTTATTTCGTGTGTTGATTTGGTGAGTAAACAGAGCTTCAGATCGCAATGGTTCTTGTAGGAACCAAACTTGTTTTGGAGGTGGAGAAAATGACCTTGGGGGTATTATAAAATGCACATAAGTCGCGGGATTTAGAAGACAAAGGGAGTTAAAGCTACTGTTTAATGTGAGGAAAGATGAGATGATTGCAGCAGTAACTCAGAATTCCAATTTTCTGGAAACTCCATCAGGATCTGTGAAGATGACTAAACTTCAATCCCAAAAGAAGCAGCTTGAGTTAGAAGCAGAGGTGAAGCAGTTTGAGCTACGACTAAACTCAGAAGAGGAAGCAAGATAACGAATAGTTTTAACAGAGGAAAGAGAAAAATAATAATAAATAGCTTCAGCAGGAGAGAAAGAGAAAGAGGGAGCATTTGAACTTCAGAGATGGACACTTAGAATGGAAAGTCAGCTTAAAAGGATGAGGATGAAGGCTGAAGGTCAGCTTAGTGAGGAACAGACTGAAGATGGGTAAACCCACGGTCGTCCAAGCCTGGTGACAAACGTGTTTCAGTATATTCACAGCTTGCCTGAATTTGATGAGTAGGAAAGTGGCTAAATAATTTCAGTGGCCAGTGACCATGTAGGTTTTGTTGACCCAAACAAAACTTGTAGGTAGAGCTCGTGAGGTATCAGTTACACTATCAGAGGAGGGATCTGGGGAGTATGAGGAGAGGAAAATAAACATATGAGCATGTGCCAAAAGCCTACAGACAACGTGAGGAATTTAAGGAAGGATCCTGGTCGAACCCATATTGAGTTTGAAAGAATCAAACAAAGTAATTTTGATAGATGGATTAGAGCTTTAAAAAGAGAGCAAACCTATAATGTTCTGAGATAGACAATTACTTTGGAGGAGTTTACGCATTCACACAGTGCAAACTCATTTGGAAGATCATAAATTTATAAAGGCAAGACTGGCAGCTGAAAAGGCTGATGATTATGACTAGTGATTATTGTTATCAAACTTGTTTTGGCTTCCAGAATCAATTTCAGTCCATGATGGATAGAAATTGAGGCAAAGAGAAATCCCCACATAGAAAGGGAGACGTAGATCTCGGTGAAGGCAATACTTGAAGGATGCAAAGAAGATTAAAAATAACTCCGGTATTTTCATTGCAACAAATTAGGGCACATTAAATCACTGTTTTGGTGGGTTCAGAAAAAAAACATAGACGCAGGAAAAAGGAATAAATCTGGGAGTTTTGATGGAGCGGTAACAGAATGCACAGTGAAAACTAGAAAGCTGCATCAGAGTGTACAATCTGATTGGAGGTTTGTTATGGAGGGAGTGCCAGATCTGCTTAGAAAATATACCTGCAAAAGGAAAGTATATTCACATAGGGCAGGTAAAGAGAATGCAATATTAAGAGAAACAGGATCCTCTGTGAATAGATAAGGAGATATGTACTCCTGAAGGAATATTTCCAGAAAAGGTACTGTGAAAGGCAATTCACCGTGAGACAAAAGCTGCAAAATCATGTAAAATGAGCATAGCGTGTCCAGAAAAGTGTGGGGAAATTGTGGTAGGGGTATTGGACAAACTCTCAGCTCCAGGAATACTGTCATTGCGGAATATATAGCTGATTCAGTGGTAGGATTACTGCTACTCTCGTTGAAAAGCCAGTGGATACGCAGGCAACTGAATCAATGTAGGAGTCTTATCCTTGAAATTTTCCTGATTGTGGGTAACAAAGTCCCAACGAAACGAGTTGAAACAGAAAATACCAAAAATGTAAAGATAAGGAAGCTTAAGTACCATGAGCAGAATCTTTGTTCCATCAGAAAGTTGAGACAAAACAGGAGTAAATAGGTGATCATGTGAATATTTTTTGCTCAACTAAACTAATTTAGTCACGGCAGAAAGATAAAAGTTTAAAGCAGTTGTATCAAAAAGCACATACGTTAGGAATTTTGAATGTATCCCTGAGCGTTATTACCTTAAAACTTTGGTCCAAATGAGGAAATAGAGACTATCATATATATTCAAGGAGATGAGAAATGGGACGAGATTCATCAAATCATATTGCCAATGGTGTACAGAAAGGAGGTGATGCGAATGGTGCATGAGTTACCACCTAGAAGTCAGTTAGGAGTGAGGAAAAAACACACTGAATACAGAGACATTTTACTGGCCTGGACTGCAACAGGATGTAGTTGAATTTTGCCAGATGCATCGTACATGTCAGGTAATTGGAAAAACACAAGCGATAATAAAACCTGCACCTTTCTGAACTATTCCGGCATTTGTGGAACTTTTTACAGGAGTCTTAATTGATTGGCTAGGTCCCAGACCACAATCAAAAGAGTGGGCATCAGTATTTTTAAAAAAATAATGGATCCATCGATGAAATTTCCAGAGGCCATCCCAAGGTGCAGTATCACAGCTAAAAGAATTGCAAAGGAATTACTTTTTTTAAAAAAAAATAGATACGGACTACCAATGAAGATACAGTGATATCAAGGTTCAAATTTCACATCTAATTAATCACTATAATGTCTGAAGAATGAAGCAATTCAAATCTACTGCAAACCATCCACAATTGCAGGGAGCGCTAGAAAGATGACATTAAACATTAAAGACCATGCTGAGGGATAATAATCAGGATTATCCAGATGATTTGGGTCGGGGAATTCCATTTGCACTTTTTGTGATCAGGGATGCCCCAAATTAACAGAGCAAATTCATTCCATTGGAATTATTTTGGGGGCATTAATTGAGGGGTCCATTAAAATCGATTCAGGAGAAAATAGTAAATCAGAGTTCAAAGGCCACACATTTGGACTCGGTCTCAAAATTTAAGGAACGATTAATAACACTGGGGAGTTGGCTAGACAGCATTTAAAAGAAATGCAACATGCAATAAAACAGGAAGCGGACAGGAAATAAAAAAAAAATTGCAATTTTGCAATCGGGGATAAGATATTACTGTTACTTCCAGTTATAGGTGAACCTTGAAAAGCAAGGTTTAGTAGACCTTATCAAATGCAATAGATATTGAGTGAGGATAACTACTTGATAGGGACTCCAGAATATACCCCTACCTTTTCCTCCGCTAAATTGATGACTGTATCGGCGCTACCTCGGGCTCCCATGAGGAGGTTGAACAGTTCATCCACTTTACGAACACCTTCCACCCTGACCTCAAATTTACCTGGACAGTCTCAGACACCTCTCTCCACTTCCTAGACCTCTCCATCTCTATCTCGGACGACCGACTCAACATGGATGTATACTATAAACCGATCGACTCCCACAGCTACCTAGATTACACATCATCCCACCCTGCCCCTGTAAAAACGCCATCCCATATTCCCAATTCCTTCGCCTTCACCGCATCTGCTCCCAGGAAGACCATTACCAATACCGAACAACGCCGATGGCCTCCTTCTTCAAAGACCACAATTTCCCCTCAGACGTGATTGATGATGCAGTCCTCCGCATCTCCTCCACTTCCCGCTCCTCCGCCCTTGAACCCCGCCCCTTAAATCGCTACCAGGACAGAACCCCACTAGTCCTTCCTTATCATCCTACCAACCTCCAGATACATCGGATCATCCTTCGTCATGTCCGCCACCTCAAAACGGACCACACCATCAAGGATATATTTCCCTCCCCACCCCGATCAGCATTCCGGAAAGACCACTCCATCTGCGACTCCCTTGTCAGATCCACAACCCCCGACCAACCCAACCTCCACTCCTGGCACCTTCTCCTGCAACCGTAAAAAACGCAAAACTTGCGCCCACACCTCCCCCTCATTTCCCTCCAAGGCCGCAAGGGATCCTTCAATATCCATCAGAAATTCACCTGCACCTCTACACACATCATTTACTACATCCGCTGCACCAGATGTGGCCTCCTCTTCATTGGGGAGACAGGCCGCCTACTGGCAGAACGTTTCAGAGAATACCTCTGGGACACCCACACCAACCAACACAACCGCCCCGTGGCTGAACACGTTTACTCCCCCTTCTACTCCGCCAAGGACATACAGGTCCTTGGCCTCCTCCTTGCCAGACCATGGCAACACGACGTTTGGAGGAAGAGCGACTCATCTTCCACCTCGGAACCCTCCAACCACAAGGGATGAATGCAGATTTCTCCAGCTTCCTCATTTCCCCTCCCCCCACCTTTTCTCAGTGCCATCCCTGAGACTCAGCACCGCCTTCTTGACCTGCAATCTTCATCTTGACCTCTCCGCCCCCACCCGCTCTCCGGCCTATCACCCTCACCTTAACCTCCTTCCACCTATCGCATTCCCAATGCCCCTCCCCCAAGTCTCTCCTCCCTACCTTTTATCTTAGCCTGCTTGGCACACGCTCCTCATTCCTGAACAAGGGCTTATGTCTTAAACGTCGATTCTCCTTCTCTTTTGATACTGCCTGACCTGCTGCACTTTTCCAGCAACTCATTTTAAGCTCTGATCCTCAGCATCTGCAGTGCTCACTTTCTCCTAATGAGGAAGCTGCCCAAAATTGGATAAATGATTGAGTTACCTTTCTGAGAAAAATCGAAATGACCAGAAAGAGTTATTACTATCTCATGGGGAGATATGCAGACATTAACTTGGAAGTACTCACCTAATTGTGCATAATGTAGCTATAAGAGGTACCGTTACGATTAAGCAACATCCTTACAGGCATCATCCTCTAAAGTTGGCACAGGTTCAGAAGGAGATTGAATGCATGCGCTAAGATGACATAATCAGCATGTGTTACAATGACTGGAAATCAACCACAGTCATGGTGCCAAAGCCAAATGGTACCCAACGATTATGTGTGGACTAACGTAACGTCAATGCAGTTAAAAACATTGATGCATACCCAGTTCCATCTGTGGAAGACTGCGTTGAAAATGTGGGACAAGCAACTTACATTTGGTATGAAAAATGTGCCGGCCACATTTCAGGGACTAATCAATATATTGTCGGATTATCCAACTTGTGGTTTACATTGATGACCTTGTGATTTTTAGTGAGTCGTGGAAGGAACACTTCCAGCATCTATCGGAATTGTTTGATCGACTTTGGAAGGTAGGCTTGGTGATAAACTTAGCGAAAAGTGAATTTGCCAAAGCAAAAGTCATCTTCCTTCGTCATGATATTGGCCATAGATAAATGGTGCCATGAGATTTAAAAGTGAAGGTAATTGGGGAATTTCCTATACCGTTGACAAAAGAAACAGTTCCTGGGACTAAGTGGATTTTATTTAATGTTTGTGCCTCATTTTCGCAGTGTTATTGTTCCAAACACTGAATTGTTAAAGAAAGGCAAGAAGTTTCATTGGACAGAGGACTGTCAGAAGGCATTTGACAGAATTTGAAATAGGTGTTAACCACTGCCCCACGATCAGACACATCAAAATATGCAAAACCATTCAAGGTGGATTTAAATGCGAATGATGTGGATTTCGGTGCTGGGCTCCTGCAGGAAATCGACAAGAAGACACAAAGACCTATTGGGTATTTCTCAAAGAAGTTGAATGTTCATTAGTAGAAATATTCAACAGTTGATAAAGAGACTGTGAGCTTTGTGTTGGCACGACAACATTTCAATGTTTACGTTGCCAGCAACGTATCAGAGACAACCATTTACACTGATCATAACCCAATGAAGTCTTTCTGGAGAAACTTAAGGACAAAAATGCGAGACTATTCAGCTGGGGCCTGTTGTTACAGTTATTCAGTTTGAAAATTGTGCATGTGGAGGTCTTGAAAACGTGATTGCCAATGCAAATGGAGACACTCAATGATGTAAGTACCACACACTGAATCTGGATGTAGTTATGCCTATTTGCATGTTTATTGTAAACAAATGTATATGCACACTTCAGAGTATGAACCACTATTTTTGGTGGTTTTGAAAACTGAAGCCATCTTTGGATATTGAAGATTCGCTTTTATATTGGGGAAGTTGTCACACAGGGGGTTTCTTTATAAGGTTATGTTGTCCTTGATGTTTTTTTCAGAGAGGCTCTAAACATCCCAAGATTCCAACATGTCTCAATATTGAATGCTTCGTTGGGGTCCTTTGTTTTTTTTTGCCTAACAGATAATGCCCCGGACAGAGGACTTTCAAGCCTTTAATCGACAAGAAGACACAAAGACCTATTGGGTATTTCTCAAAGAAGTTGAATGTTCATTAGTAGAAATATTCAACAGTTGAAAAAGAGACTGTGAGCTTTGTGTTGGCACGACAACATTTCAATGTTTACGTTGCCAGCAACGTATCAGAGACAACCATTTACACTGATCATAACCCAATGAAGTCTTTCTGGAGAAATTTAAGGACAAAAATGCGAGACTATTCAGCTGGGGCCTGTTGTTACAGTTATTCAGTTTGAAAATTGTGCACGTGGAGGTCTTGAAAACGTGATTGCCAATGCAAATGGAGACACTCAATGATGTAAGTACCACACACTGAATCTGGATGTAGTTATGCCTATTTGCATGTTTATTGTAAACAAATGTATATGCACACTTCAGAGTATGAACCACTATTTTTGGTGGTTTTGAAAACTGAAGCCATCTTTGGATATTGAAGATTCGCTTTTATATTGGGGAAGTTGTCACACAGGGGGTCTCTTTATAAGGTTATGTTGTCCTTGATATTTTTTCAGAGAGGCTCTAAACATCCCAAGATTCCAACATGTCTCAATATTGAATGCTTCGTTGGGGTCCTTTGTTTTTTTTGCCTAACAGATAATGCCCCGGACAGAGGACTTTCAAGCCTTTAAAAACACTGGCGCATTCAAGGGGATGTGGCCAGCTCTCCAGCTGTACAGGTCAGTTCAGTTCGAGGGTTCGTTGAGTCAGGTTCAGTGTTGAAACTGGATGCTCTACCCCCACTTCAGCCCTCTGACTTTTTAACCTATAAGGTTATTTTGGTGTAAGGTTAACTCTTTGTGCTCAGGGGTTTGTTTATTAGGATTTTTGAAAGTAATTTGGATCAGCATCATTAATTGGAGATAGCCTGTCAGTTTTGGAAAGGATGAATTATTCAGGTACGGTATTTTCGGTTCGTTGTGTTTCATTCCTTATTTTTGCAAACGCATTCTGTTGGTTTAAAAGTCGGCTGTCAGACCAACTAATTCACTCTGGAAGTATCCACGAGACACTTACCTTCAACAAATGGCAACATTGCGGTTGGGCTATGGGCTTAAGAATGTTGTGACTGGTCGGGCCTGGTCCATAACAATGTATAATAACCTTGTTTATTAAAAGTCATGAATTAACGAGTAAGGGATGGAATGAATATGATAATAGCTATGAGACAGAAAGGGCTGCGGCCAGTGGCTGAAGTGACCTGAGCGGAGTGCAGCAATATCTCCAAGTCACTAGTATTCAGCCATCACTGTTTCTGACAAATGGAATGAAATGCAATGCAGAGCAAGATAACAGATGACCCCTGGTATATGGAATGTTGAACAACAATGCGAATGGAATAGGGCAATTTTAAATGTGAAGTACATAGTTATATTTTATATATCGAAATTTTAAACACAAGTTATACAGGTTGTTAAGATTGTTTTTATCTGGACAGGATTTTCAGAAATAAAACAGACATAGATAACAAAAAGTATTTCATTATTGTGAGTTACAGCAGAGTAAGAGTGAGAATACAGCTCATACCGAGCTGGTACAGAGATCATGGGCTGCATGACAACCACCTTTATTGTACTTATTCAGAGAAATATATTGAAAATATTCAGAGACTGAGGAGAAAAGTTTCGTCATGAAACGCACAGACAATGTCATAATTAATAAACTATTCCTATTTTTCATCAAGTGAAGCTGTGTCTAAAAGGCCTTTTAAATCAAAATCACTTTGATGAGATCCGCGCATTTATTTTCAGAACTTAAAGAAGAAACAGACTCCAGTGCAATGCATGTGTCACTGACACAGGTGATGGGAACAGGAATGGAGGATGTTGTCCAAATATAATCGGTTTCAACATCCAGAGCAACCAAGAAAAAGCAAAATATTAGAGAAAGTGGAAATCTGAAATACAAATGCAATATGAAGCAGGAATGCAACAGATGATGCAGGATCTGGGCAGAGAAGCAGAGTTAACATATCGAGTCTTATATGAACCTATTCTGAACAAGTTATGTTGGACTCAAAAAGAGTTAATTCCATTTTTCTCTGCTCCGATACTGCGAGAAGTGTGGGGTTTCTCTCCAGCACTTTCAATTTGTGCAATGACAGGAGACAGAGTGTAATGTTGGGTGGATGCTTTTCGGACAAAAGACTTGTGCCCAGCAGTGTTCCACAGAGGTTGGTTCTGGGTTTTCATTGTTTGTCATTTATGTAAGTTATTTGCGTGAAAATATCGAAGGCATGGTTCATAAGTTTGCGGATGACACCAAAACTGGTGGCACCATGGACAGTGAAGAAGGATTTCTAAGAATACAAAATGATCTTGAGCAAATGGGTCAAGAGATTGACAAATATCAGATAGAGTTCAAGCTGGATGAATGTGAGGTGCAGGCAATAGTGTGTGTTTGTTGCTGTCTAGTGAACCGGGAACGGGATGATTTTATTCCCCATTTTATTGGTTCAAAACATTGATATCCTTCATGATCTTTGAAAGGCCTTACCCTCTCTGTGGTTACTCTCTTGCTGTTAATGTAGTTTCACAATATCTTTGGATTATCCTTAAACTTATCTGCCCATGCTATCTCATATCTCCTTTTTGCTTTCATTATTTCTCTCGAAATAATGCCCCACACTCTCTATATTGACTAAGGGATGAAATTGAATAAAGTTGTCTATATCTTAATTTTAGGTTTTATTTGATTCTTGAATAAAATCTCAATACCTGTCGTTGTTCATTGTTCTTTAAGCTTACCAGCATTACCCTTCACTCTAACACGGACATAATGACTCTCAATTCCCTTCGTCACACTGTTGAATGCCTCCCACTTGTCAGACATCGTTTTATCTGCTAACAGTCTACTCCAATTAAACTTGGTAAGTCTTGTCCCATGCCATTAAAATTTATGGTACTCCAATTAAAACAA
The DNA here is from genome assembly GCF_037043375.1 of Chiloscyllium plagiosum. Taxonomy (NCBI): domain Eukaryota; kingdom Metazoa; phylum Chordata; class Chondrichthyes; order Orectolobiformes; family Hemiscylliidae; genus Chiloscyllium; species Chiloscyllium plagiosum. Next base: position 69,606,435 of record NW_028270175.1, on the reverse strand, counting down.
ACAGTAATGAAAGGCTTATTATTTTCCAGAACCATTATGAAACTAATAGAGTTATGATTGCAAAACCCAAAATATTCCCTCACGTTTACTTCAGTCACTTTCCCTGCCTATTGCACAAAAGAAGGCCTAGTTTTGCTCTTTCTTTGTTAGAATCAACCGCATATTGATGAAGAAAATTTTCGTCAACACATTTGACAAATTCTTCACCATCCAACCCGTTAACACTGTGGTATTTAATTTCGACCAATATAGTGAGCATTTAGTGCAGTCTGTTCAAAGTGAACTTTATTTTCTTATTTTTAATACTTACATGCATATTTTAACTGGATGATTTTTCAGAAATATCTTCCCCAGTTACAGCAATAATTTATTCCTTAATCAAAATGGTTAGACCTCCCCCTCCCTGCTCTCCGCATGTCTGTTTCCATCCTTTCTATGACCCTTAACACCTGGAATATTGAATTGCCAGTCTTGAACATCTTTCAGGTAAAAGTGAGGACTGCAGATGCTGGAGATTAGAGTCGAGAGTACGGTGGTGGAAAAGCACGCAGGTCAGGCAGCATCCGAGGAGCAGGAAAATCGATGCTTCAAGCAAAAGCCCTTCATCAGCCCATTCCTGATGAGGGGTATTTGCCCAAAACGTTGACTTTCCTGCTCCTCACATGCTGCCTGACTTGCTGTGCTTTCCCAGGACTAGAATCTCGACTTGGACATCTCTCAACCAATTTTCTGTAATACATATGATGTCCCAATCCCATGTTCTTAAACATGCCTTGAGTTCACCAGCCTTCCCTGTAAGACCCCTTACATTGAAATAAATGCAATCTCGTGCTTCAGAATTACTATATACTCTTGACTTTCTCGTTTTTCTTTTCTAATTGACGTGCTCTCCTCACATTCATAAACGTCTCTAACCATCCTGCCATTTGTACTGCTACTTAGAATATCCCCCTTGCCGTCTCTATCAATATAAAGTTTCCCTGCAGAGAATGAGCAAATCTCCCTGCTAAGATATTCGTAACTTTCGAGTTTAGATTAGACAAATCTTTTCTAAACAGGTCATTTTTACTTTAAAATAGATTCCAATTTCCTAAACATCTAAATCCCTAAATAACACAATAGCTCTTCAGCCGTTGATTTTTCTCCTTTAACCCTTTGTTCCTTCCCAATTGAGTTTGGCATTGGGTGTAAACAAGAAAGTATTGCTTTAACGGTTTTATTTTTGATACTCTACCTCGTCTCTTAAGTTCACTCTGTACTGTTTTAATCTTTCCCTAAAAAATGTCAGTCCTGCCATTATTTCCAATCATGTTTGGCTACTCAATCTCACCTTTACCAACGTGCTTGAAATGTTTCTAAACGTTCTTAATCCTCGCACAGGGAAAGCAACACACGATCCTAAATTAATGGTCACTGCCCCAGAATCTCCTGTTGATGCTTCTGATAGAAAAGTCCACTGAAGCAATAATTCTATTAACTCTTCGCAAACGCTGCTGAACATAAGAATCATTCCAAATGTCCAATAATTGATTGCTTTTCCGTTTTCCTCTTAGAGACAATCCCCTTCAGCTGTTCGAAAAGCTGAAAAGCATTTTGATAGAGGAATAGCCATCTGAGACATTTGAACTGCCTTCTTATCTTTCCTGACAGTCACTCAACTATCTAACTGATTCCAAATGTTCAGTTATTTCCTACTTTATGATTGACTGAAGAAACTTCCCCACTACAGAGTTAAAACTCATTGGTATAAAGTTTCCCACTTTTTCTATCTCTTTTTTTGAATACAAGTGTCACATTATTAATCTTCCAATAGTTCAGCACAGTTCCAGAATCATAGGATTTTTTGAATATCGTAAATAACACATTAGGCACCTCTGCTGTTACCTTTTTTAATGCGATAGACTGCAGGCCGAGGGCCTGAACTCTCTCTAATCCCATTAATGTGTTTAATATCTTTTCTCTCAGCATCGTACTTCCATCAAGATCCTTTGCAGTTGTTGTAAATTTTGGGAAGAAATTATCTTCCACTGTGAAAACAGGAAGTATTTGCTTCACCCCTGCCACTTCTGAGTTTCCTATTACCACCCCGTCGTTTTCATTCTCTAAAAGGCCAACATTTACATTCAGCATTTTCTTTTACTTTTTATCTACTCGGAGAAGTGTTCTCGATCAATTCTTATGTTTTCTACTCATTTTCCTTCGTAGCTATTTTGATTTTGTTTTCAGAAAACGTTTGTGAACAATTAAAGCTTTTTTCTTTATTCCATTCATAGGATGATGGTGTCGCTGGTTAGCCAGCACTCATTGTCCTTCCCTAATTGCCCAGAGGGCACTTAAGCGTCAACCAAATATGTGTGGGTTTGAAGTCACGTGTAGGTCAGACCAGGTAAGGATGGTGGTTTTCCATTCTAAAGGACATTCGTGAAACATACAGATGTTTCAAACAATAAGCCATAGATTCACTATTATCAATAGACTCTTAATTCCAAATGCATATTGAATTTCAATTCCATCATCTGCAATGGTGGCATTTGAAACTGAGTCCCAAGAACATTAGCTGGCTCAGCAGTCGGTGATCATGCCACCAGGCCATCACCTTCATGCTAGTATTGATTTCCTTGTTAAGACATGGTTCACTTTTCACTTTTTTAAAATTCCTCTTCCACTCAGAATTATACTTTAATTAAGGAGTTTGGGCTATCTCCCGAAATAGTTGCTACTGTTCTTCAAGTGTCCCGCTCTTTAATGTTTTTTTGCGAAGTCCACTCAGGCCAAGCCCTTCCTCAGGCCAGTAAAATTATCATTGTCCAACACTACACCTCACATCTGTGACTCTTTCTTCACTGTTCTGAATGTGAAACTGCAGTATGTTGTGGTCACTCTTTCTCAGATTATCTCGTACTACAATATGATTTATCACTCCTTCTTGATTATATTATAGCAAAGCAGTTCTCTGGTTCCTTGCGTTGTTACTCGAAGAAATAATCCCTCATACGTTCGATGATCATTCTTTGAGGCTCCCCTTGCCAATTGATTAATCCAGTCAAACCTAGCAGACTGTAACCCCAACCACACCCAGGGGACTCTAATCCCAATTCCTGTACAGCTGGTGATTTGCTTTGAATGCACATTTGTTTTTTGGTGACGGAGTGTTTGTGCTTTGTTCCCTGGAGCTTGAGATCCGGGACTGTTTTGAATCTGATTTCTATTATAGAAATTTAACATGATTTATTTTAAGGTTAAGGATTTTACAGTGATTATGAAATAAAATGTTAACTCCTGTTCTTTTACAGGTCATGACTGCCTCACTATCAGTTTCTAACTAATCTTTTGTCCTTACATATAAGAGATTTATGGAGGGCAATTGACGTTTCAGTTCAACATTAGATTGTAATTTTAAAATTCCTATGGTTAATATCTGTGACCTTATATTCGGCCATTATTCATGCATTAGAAGTTTTTTTTTAAACTTGAATAGACAAATCTTTTTAAGGCACCTCCGGTTATTTCACGACCGATGGCATTGTAATTGAGCAATGACTGGTTAAGACTACTTAAGAAAACTAATTTTAGTATTAAATTAAAACTAAATTAAATGAATTTAGTATTAAAACCGGGTAATTGTAGTGGATTTCAAAGTTGGGAGCTGTATGCATTTTACATTTTAAGTATTAAATTCCGAATAAATGAATTTATAATGTATAAATATATATTTGCAAGTAATGTTCCAAAACGTATAGTTAGGAACAGGCTTTAAAGTTAGACAAGCATAAATTGATGAATTGGTATTTGAAGTTATAGGGAGCAAACAAACATCTGGCAACGTAACATAAGAAGCAGAAACAAAAGGCAAAAGTAATGGAAGCCCACGGTTGATGGGTTAATAAAAATTACGTCAAAACTAAAAAGAGAAAGAAACGAGAATGGTGGTTGGCAGCATGTTGAAAATAAAGGGAGGAGATGTTAAGGTGTTTGGTTGACAGGGACGGGGATCGAGGTTGAAATCCCCACAGGCGGGATGTTATTACTGTGGAAAAGCAGGTCACTTTAAATGGGAGTGTCCAGATCTGAAAAGGGAAAAGATGGCGATATTGCTTATGAATTTCGATGAAGAATAGGGGTGTCAGGGGTTCCTGCTCCCTGGGGACTACCAGGAACACTTGATAAATTTAAAGGTGATTTTATAATAAGGATGTCATTTTCCTAGTCGATACAGGGGCAGCAAGGTCATCCGTAAAATTTAAGCCCAAGGGAGCAGGAACGAAAGAGTTAATTGGATTATGGTGACAGTTTTGTGATGAGAGGCACAAAAAATCAGTTTTGCGTTCATGATAAAATACTGCCACAAAATTGGGGATTGGATTAACTGCAAATGGTGCTATGAAATCTGTCGAGGTTCTTAAAAATGAATGAGCTCGAGCAAAAAAAATTACAGAAACGGAATGAGAAATCGCAAGTGACGGGTAAACAAACAGAACTGCTCAATTACAGTTTAAAAAAAATGGTTTGGTCACTTGTTGAGTTTCCACGCTGAATTACAGATAATGATTACTTTATTTATATAATATATAATTAATAATTAATATTTTTAATAAATCGATTGTGTTAGCCTGAAACAATATTAATATTAATTCTCAGTGACCTGTCATATTGATTCACGGTTAATTTAAAACATGACTGCATTAATTAATTGTTGTTAAAGAATGGAAAGCTACATTACTGACCGATGAGTTAACTGACGAAGCTACCCCGAACCCACAAGAAGAGGTGATTTAGATTAGATTAGATTAGAGTGTGGAAACAGGCCCTTCGGCCCAACAAGTCCACACTGACCCGCTGAGGCGCAACCCACCCATACCCCTACATTTACACCTTACCTAACACTATAGGCAATTTAGCATGGCCAATTCACCTGACCTGCACATTTTTGGACTGTGGGCAAAAACCGGAGCACCCGGAGGAAACCCACGCAGTCACGGGGAGAACGTGCAAACTCTGCACTGTCAGTCGCCTGAGGCGGGAATTGAACCCGGGTCTTAGGCGCTGTGAGGCAGCAGTGCTCATCACTGTGCCACTGTGCCACCGTGCCGCCCACATTCTGTCATAGAATCGACTACATATTGTATCCCTGTACAAGTCCACTGTACCACCGTGCCGCCCACATATTTATTCCCTAATACCTACTGTCCCAGGTCCCTGAGAAACTCTAATATTCACTGAAAGAGAGGAAAAGAATTGAAAGATTTAGGGGTGTAAATTTAGACGGACATTGGATGTTACCTGATGGAAGAGAAATGTTAAACAAAATGATGATGCGAGAAATTATGGCTGTCTGACATCAGGGGAGCCACTGGGGAGTGCAATCAATGTGTGATTTAGTCTGAAGGAAATACGGATGCAACTGGATACATACGATAGCCAAACAGATATGTGAGGGATGCATAACACTTTAAAAAGTAAACAAGAAAATGTTAAGGAAACAAGTTCCAGGAGGGAGAGAACCCGGGCTAACACCATTCCAGAGCATCCAGGTACATTATACTGAATTACCCGAGTGGGAAGACTGAGATATATGTCGGTAATATTTGTTCATTTAGAACATAGAACATAGAACATAGAAGAATAAAGCGCAGTACAGGCCCTTTGGCCCTCGATGTTGCGCCGATCCAAGCCCACCTAACCTATACTAACCCACTATCCTCCATATACCTATCCAATGCCCGCTTAAATGCCCATAAAGAGGGAGAGTCCACCACTGCTACTGGCAGGGCATTCCATGAACTTACGACTCGCTGAGTGAAGAACCTACCCCTAACTTCAGTCCTATATCTACCCCCCCCCCTTAATTTAAAGCTATGCCCCCTTGTAATACCCGACTCCATACGCGGGAAAAGGTTCACACTGTCAACCCTATCTAACCCCCTAATCATCTTGTACACCTCAATCAAGTCACCCCTAAACCTTCTTTTCTCTAATGAAAACAGCCCCAAGTGTCTCAGTCTTTCCTCATACGATCTTCCTTCCATACCAGGCAACATCCTGGTAAACCTCCTCTGCACCCTTTCCAGTGCCTCCACGTCCTTTCTATAGTATGGCGACCAAAACTGCACACAATATTCCAGATGCGGCCGCACCAGAGTCTTATACAACTGCATCATGACTCCGGAACTCAATTCCTCTACCAATAAAAGCCAGTACGCCATATGCCTTCCTCACCGCACTATTTACCTGGGTGGCAACTTTCAGAGATCTGTGTACATGGACACCAAGATCCCTCTGCTCATCCACACTACCAAGTATCCGACCATTAGCCCAGTACCCCATCTTTTTGTTATTCTTCCCAAAGTGAATCACCTCACACTTAGCTACATTGAATTCCATTTGCCACCTTTCTGCCCAGCTCTGCAGCTTCTCTATATCCTGCTGTAACCTGCCACATCCTTCCTCACTGTCAACAACTCCTCCGACTTTCGTATCATCCGCAAACTTGCTCACCCAACCTTCTAACCCCTCTTCCAGGTCATTTATAAAAATGACAAACAGCAATGGTCCCAAAACAGATCCTTGCGGAACACCGCTAGTGACGGCACTCCATGAAGAAACTTTTCCATCAACTACTACCCTCTGTCTTCTTCCATCCAGCCAATTCCTAATCCAAACCTCCAACTCACCCTCAATGCCATATCTCCGTATTTTCTGCAGTAGCCTACCATGGAGAACCTTATCAAACGCCTTACTAAAATCCATATATACCACATCTACCGCTTTCCCCTCATCAACCTCCTTCGTCACCTTTTCAAAGAATTCAATAAGGTTTGTGAGGCACGACCTGCCCTTCACAAAACCATGCTGACTGTCCTTGATCACATTATTCCTATCCAGATGTGCATAAATCCTATCCCTTACAATTCTCTCTAAGACTTTGCCCACAACAGAAGTGAGACTCACCGGCCTATAGTTACTAGGGTTATCCCTACTCCCCTTTTTGAACAAGGGAACCACATTTGCTATCCTCCAGTCTTCTGGCACTACTCCTGTAGACAAAGAGGACATAAAAATCAAGGCCAATGGCTCTGCAATCTCCTCCCTTGCTTCCCAGAGAACAGGATGGGTGGAGGCATATCCTCTGGCACTGTCAAACGCAGAAACTAAATATTTGTTTTCAAATAAATATATACTGAGTTTGTCCTCCTCTTTGTCTTTCCTCAGTAAACAGGATTTATTGGCACAGACTCCACCCCTTGAATTCGCTCTTCATCCGATTCGACCGGGAGATTGGGTCTTAGTAAAATCATTGACAGGAACTAAATTGCAACCGGACTGGGAAGGGCCGCACTAGGCTCTTTTGACAGGAACGGCAATAAGGACGGTGGAGAAAGGCTGGACTCACTAAACTCGGATCAAAGGGCCAGTGGACCCTCCAGTTGAAGAAGACTTGTGGACAGCCGAATCAACGCAAGACCCGCTGAAACTCAGGCTAAAGAGTCTTTGAGTAACTGATTATACAGTGACGACGTGAGCGCGGGATTATTTCCATAGGATTGTATATTAAGTCTTTTGGTGCTTCAGCATGAGTTTTAGAATGCTGGGGATGCTTAGAGTTATGATACTAGCTTTCTTAGTATTGGGATTTTGTCAAACGTCATTTTCAGATGTGTTATTAATGGTTCCTGAGTCTGATAATCCACAAGTAATAGACGCTGATGCATGCAGCTCTGTAAATTGTGGGGATGTAGCTAATCAGAGACAGCACCGCACGTCAGCGAGACATCTTACATCCTATGGGGATGGCCTTGGGGATGGTACTTGGTATAATGGTCTCGTCACAGTACACCGGGCACCCTTCCGACCAGCTTGAAATTGTCCCGAAAAAGAGTGTAAAAGAGTGTAAGCCAATATACCTCACGATAAAGAAAACCACATGGCACGAAGGAAATCACGGGGGGCGGGGGTGGCACCTATCAGGTACAATTAAATGAAACATTTTGGATAGATATGACAACAAACGGGAAGGATTTCTCGGGCTGCTGTTTTCGAATTAGCGTAGGAAAGGCAAAACGGGCAGAACTACTGGATAATAAGAGACGACCTTACACCTCTCCCGATGACCATAAAGTAGGAAAAAATATAGAGGTACAGGACTTGAAACAGACCATCGAAATAGAAACTGGATACGGGGGTGCAAATGTCTGGGATGAACGGATAAAGTATACTATAAAAAGTCTGAATAAGAGCAATTGCTTTGCATGTGCCTTTGGTAGACCAGTGGCCCAGGTGGTTCCCTTTCCACTTGGGTGGAAGCGAGAAAGGAAGGGCATAAGAAATGTATGATAGCACTGTATCAGGATACGACAGCATGGAATGATAGGAACTTCACCTCGCTATCTCTGACATTCCCTCCCTTGGAGATGAAAGACTTAAAATCATTCCCCCCTCCACCCCCGCCGCCAAGTTTTCAGCGGCAGTCAGAAATCACACATCATATGTGCATAGACGAGGTACAAAATGGTCTAGAGATTTGGGGAAGCTGAAATTATGTACAGAGATTACGAATTTCGCCGATACAGACGATGGAGGGAACTTCTCAGCACTAAGGTTCCCCGAGCGGATCTGTGGATCCAGATCCGGATTGGAGAGAGATATGTGCAAGTGTACAATTGGCAATTCCATTTACCCTGGCATTTGAGAAGGAAACTGATACTAGGGTAAAAGTGAAGGAGTAAGAGATCACTCTTAGATTCTTCTTTCGATGACAGGATTGATCTCAATTCTATAGGAGTCCCGGGAGGAGGGGGGGGGGGGTGGTGGGGGGTTACCTGATTTTCAAGGCTCGCAAATAGATTGCAGCAGGCTTTGAGTCAACTCTCTTTTGGTGGGTAACAGTTAATAAAAATGTAGATTGGATAATTTACATTTTCTATAATCAACAGCGATTTATAAATTATACAAGAAATGCTGTTAAAAGAATATCAGAACAGCTTGATGCGACAAGTAGGATGGCATGGGAAAACAGAATGGCCCTTGATATGATTCTAGTGGCAAATAAGAGGTGTGTGTGTGATGTTCGGAGGAAGCTGTTGTACCTTGATTCCTAATAACACTGCACCTGATGTTTTAATTACTCGGCTCTTAAGGGGATTTCCTACCTTACCAGAAGAACTGGCTGATAATTCAGGAGAAGACACATCTCTCACGGGATAGCTTGAATCGTGGTTTGGAAAAAGGAAGTGGGTGGTGGTTTCCATCCTTACTTCCCTGATAGAAGTAGCCGGGGTATTGGTAACCATTGGCAGTTGCATAATACACTGTAAACGAGGGCTCACCCAAAGACTGATTGAGACAGCCTTAATGAAACAGATGCCCGTAAAAGGGAATCAGGCAGAAGGACCTTTTTCTATTAAATAATGAGGGGGATGAGAGAGACCAAGATGGATGAAGTCTCAGGAATTATGCTTGCGAATTTTGGGGGCGAGGCTTAAATGAAAAATTGCAGAAACAACAATTGAATGTAAAAACAAAAAGGGGGAATTGTGAGGAGTAATTATACATGTTGTTAAGTGCATCTATCACAAGGTTGAATCCTGAAAGAGGAAGAGGGGTGTAGGTTAAGCGAGATATGCTTGTATAAACCGTTATAAGTATCTGTTTCCCACTTCTGCTAAAAAAAACCACAATCAAGAGGTCATATGACTCATTATGGGCAAAGAATGGAAGGAAATGTTGCTTTAGCAGTCAAGGAAGCAGATGGCTGTCAAGGAGGATATATAACAATAGGCCACGGAGGCATGTGGTGAAACAGCCAAGCAGGAAATGCATTTTTGTCACGAACAAGGCCAGATGAGGCAAGAGATAAGCAGCCGTGTTTCGAGAAGTGAAATGTAAACAGCAGAGATGTAAACAGTGGAGAAGCAATGGAATAAGCGGGGGAGGAGTAAAACAGGAATGAATTGTATAAAAAGTTGTGTACTTGTTAAACTCAGTGTGCCTGACTTATAGGCACCACTCTTGCAAGATAATAAACGATATTGCTGCTTCAGATCTTGTCTCGGAAGGAAATTATTGAAGTCAGTGGGTTCTATTTCCCATACAATCATGGAGATCCTGCTTTTAAACTCAGGCCTCGCTTCCTAAAAATTCCTTGCTGGACCTTTCACTCCTCTTACGGATGTCATTCTTATCAATGTGTACTACACCCGCCGGTTGTTCATCCTCACCCTTCAGTGTGTCCTGAACACGCTCGGTGACACCCCTGATCCTCGCACCAATCGCCCTTTGTGTGAAGAATTCATAGAATCAAGGTTTCATTGCTGTGGGGAAACCGGCCATTTGACACAACACGTCAACGCTGACCCTCCGTAGTGTAACACATTCTGACCGATTCCCCTACTCTATTACTTTGCATTTGCCCCTGAGTAATGCACTAACCGGCACATCGCTGAACACTATTGGAATAAAGTAAACAACCTGGACGAATTCTATTACCCTATGTCGAATCTGCTTTCTCACAACAGATACTTCCAGAAATACTGAGCATTTCCAGCAACTTCTGGTTTTGTCACCGATGATATTTACATATTGATAAAAATATACGCAACTAAGACTTGAAATAAAGCAGAATTTGAACTCTCAGGAGAAAACTAAATATTTGGTCATTCAATGATTCCAGTAAAGTTTTATTGAATTGCTCCTGTTCTGTCCGTGAACGTCATTTCTTCACTTTCCCAATCCTGAACAAAGGAGGTTTTTGCATATCTTTTAATATCAGAAAGCTCTGAAAAGTTGCACATTTACTTCTTCATATGGGAATGTGATTGCATCTCATTCTTTCATCTCAGTTCAATTACAGAGGATTATTCACAAAACACACACAATGTATTACTTTGTCGAAGAATACCAGTAACATTGTAAGTAATTGGAATCATAACTGGAAAAAAGGATTTAGACAAAGGAAGGATGAGAGAAAACGGGACTTTTTTTTAACAGAAAAGACTATTATGCGAACTTAGGTGATAAAATTTATGGAAAACTATGTAGGGCTGACAAACGATATTATTATGAAGGTGTAGAAGTGTACATTGTTCTGAAAAAAGTTAAAATGTAACATTTGACTGTGAAACAAATAGCGAGTATGATTTGTCATGGTAAAAAAACAACCCTCAAATTTGGCCAGTCAGTTTAACTATGCCCCAACACTCCGAATTCCAATGGAGTTTGAAATATAATGGATTTGATGACAACAAAATCAATGAAATAATCCAATGTTTTGAGGTGTAAAAGCGGACAGTTTGAACATTTAGGGGGAGAACTGCCAAGGGCATCCACAAATATAGACTGCTAGCTGAAGAGCTTTCTGAAAGATACCTGAACTGTAAGACGTTTGCACAGCAGAACATCGAAGCCAACCAACATAAAAATCTACAGAGAAAAGTCTACAAAGGAGAATTGACAAAGGTAACTGGTTTTGAATTGTGATTATGTTTTTTTTTAAATCTTACGCATGGTGTTTTGTTTTATTGGACCAGTATTGTAGAGTTGGAGGTCAAAGATAGTTTTAACGAAATGAGTTCTAAATAGTGGTTCATTTTAATATTGTTGAAACTTTATTGCTGGAACAGCACAGCAGGTCAGGCAGCATCCAGGGAACAGGAGATTCGACGTTTCGGGCACAGGCCCTTCTTCAGGAATGAGCAGAGAGTGTTCAGCAGGAGAAGATAAAAGGTCGGGAGGAGGGACTTGGAGGAGGGGCGTTGGAAATGTGATAGGTGGAAAGAGGTCAAGGTGAGGGTGATAGGTCGGAGTAGGATGGAGGCGGAGAGGTCAAGAAGAAGACTGCAGGTCAGGAAGGCGGTGCCGGGCTGGAGGGATCCGGCTGAGACAAGGTGGGGGGAGGGGGGATGAAGAAACTGGTGAAGTCCAAGTTCATCCCCTGCGGTTGGAGGGTTCCCAGTCGGAAGATAAGACGCTCCTCCTCCGACCGTCGGGTTGTTGTGGTTTGGCGGTGGATGAGTCCAATGACCTGCATATCCTCGGTGGAGTGGGAGGGGGAGTTGAAATGCTGTGCTACAGGTTGGTTGGGTTGGTTCGTCCGGGTGGCCCAGAGGTGCTCTCTGAATCGCTCCGCAAGTAGGCGGCCTGTTTCCCCAATATAGAGGAGGCCACACCGGCTGCAGCGGATGCAGTAGATGATGTGGGTGGAGGTGCAAGTGAATCTGTGGCGGATATGGAAGTTTCCTTTGGGGCCTTGGAGAGCAGTGAGGGGGGAGGTGTGGGCGCAAGTGTTGCACCTCCTGCGGTTGCAAGGGAAGGTGCCGGGAGTGGAGGTTGGGTCGGTGGGGGGTGTGGATCTGACAAGGGAGTCGCGGAGGGAGTGGTCTCTACGGAAAGCTGATAGGGGAGGGGAGGGAAATATATCCTTGGTGCTGGGGTCTGTTTGGAGGTGGCGGAAGTGACGGCGGATGATGCGCTGTACATGGAGATTGGTGGGGTGGTAGGTGAGGACCAGTGGGGTTCTGTCCTGGTGGCGGTTGGAGGGGCGGGGCTCAAGGGCGGAGGAGCGGGAAGTGGAGGAGATGCGGTGGAGGGCACCGTCGACCACGTCGGGGGGGAAATTGCGGTCCTTGAAGAAGGAGGCCATCTGTGTTGTACGCATTTTGAACTGGTCCTCCTGGGAGCAGATGCGGCGGAGACGAAGGAATTGGGAGAATGGGATGGCGTTTTTACAGGGGGCAGGATGGGAGGAGGTGTAGTCCAGGTAGCTGTGGGAGTCGGTTGGTTTGTAGTAGATGTCCGTGTTGATTCGGTCGCCTGAGATAGAAACAGAAAGGTCTAGGAAGGGGAGGGAGGAGTCTGAGACTGTCCAGGTGAATTTGAGGTCGGGGTGGAAGGTGTTAGTGTAGTGGATGAACTGTTCAACCTCCTCGTGGGAGCTGTTGGACTTAAATAACAAAATTGTTAATTTTACTTTAAATACTAACCTCTGTAAATGAATCTTTGCCTTTCGAAATTTAACAGATTCCAGCATGAGGCGAACTTTTTTCTCTGTAGCTGGTTCAGATTAGGAGAGGGGTTTCCCCTGTCATAACAGTTTGAGGCGTTTTGTCTGCGATTTGAGCAAGTTTAGACAGATCCAGTCTGATATTTGGGCAGAATTAAATAGGTTTGAGGTATGAAAATGCACAGTACATTTAATCATTTACACGTTATTGTCAGAGAGCTTTAAATAAAAAGTCGTTGAGACACTTTGTTTAATTTCGGTGACTTGTGGTTGGTTAAATTTAAAGTGAGAGAAATGGCTCTGTAAAAATGTTAAAGAGGTTCTGGGATTTGAACATGTTTCTCACGTTTGCCGAGGGTGTTTAGAAGGAAAGATAAACGCCAAACGTTTAGAATGAGCAAAGAATGTAGATTTGGGTTTAACCAAGAACAAGAGTAAAGCTGAAATGGTTACGAAATTAGTCAAACTCTAAGGTGTGTCAGAGAAACAGACAAGTGCAGGAGATGTAGAAATAAAACTTAAATTACAATAGAAGAAAATGCAGTTTAAAAATAAACAAAGGGAGAGAGAAAGAGAAAGAAGAAAGAGAAAGCAAGAGGAAAGAGAGGGAGAGGAATAAAAAGAGAGGAGAAAGTTCTTAGCTGTGCAAAGAGAGAGCGAATTTGAACTTGAGAAGTTAATATTTAGTCAGCAAAGTCAAGTGAACAGGCTGCAGAGTAAAAGGGACATTAGTGGAATATACAACTATCTCAAAACTCTGCCACATTTTGATGAGAAAGATGTTGAAGTCTTCTTTATTTCATTTGAAAAATTGGCTAGGCAGGTAGAGTGATGCAAGGATTTATGGGTAATGCTAGTTCAGAATAAGTTGGTAGGTAGGGTTAGTGAGGTATTTGCTGCGCTGTCAGATGAGGGTTTAAGAGCTTATGAAGACGTGAAACGACGCATTTTATGTGCTTACGAATTGGTACTGGAAGTATATAGATAGCAGTTCGGAAACATAAAGAAGGAACCAGGTCAGCCTAATGTTGAGTTCGAAAGAATTAAACATAGGCATTTTGATAGATGGGTGCAGGCTTTAAGGATAGATAAGACCTATGAGACTCTAAGGGAGATTATTCTGCTAGAGGAGTTTAAAACCTCACTTCCAGAAATGATAATAATTCACGTGGAGGAAAAGAAAGTTCAGAAATTGAGAAGTGCAGGAGAATGAGCAGATGAATACATTTCGCTGCGTAAGACAAGCTTCCAGCCGAAATTTCGTCCTGTGGGCGATAGAATTTGGGAGAAGGGGAGATGCTACACTATAAAAGAAAGAGTAGAACATATGAGTTTACCGCAGGTTAAAAAAGCTGCACAAGAGAGTGGAAAGGAGTGAAAGGCCTCAGGTGTTTTCACTGTAATGGAGTGGGACACAGAAAATTACTGTGCTGGTGGTTTCAGAATGGCATTGGGAAAAGGTGATTTCACTGACAGAAGGAGGGATATGTATGGTCACAGTGCTGATTGTTAAGAAAGGGATTGTGGGAAAAGATGTGGTAAAAGAAGCTAAGCCAGTTAAAGGAAACCCAACAAGAGCCGAGGAGCTGCAGGAAAGTGCACAGCCTCGGCAGGGTCTGCCTCTAGAGTTAGTACCTGATCTCTATAAGGAATTCGCCTCTGTGAGTAAAGTTTGCTCAGAAATAACAGTGGTAGAAAGACAAGAAGTCATAATTTTGAGAGGTACATGAACTAACCAGTCGCTAATTGTAAGAGATAAATGAATTTGCAGTCTTTCTGATCTTTTATCCCAGAGTGTATTAATTTATGGGAAACATGGACAGAAATTTAGCATTTCCCTATGTAAGATCAAGTTGGAGTGCCTACTCAAGATTGGGGAAGTTATAGTGGGAATGATTGACAGAGTGTCAGATCCAGTTTGTTCTTGGGAAGGGTTTAGCAGGGTCCAAGTTGGGAGTGACATTGCTTGTTGCGGAGAAGCCCAAGAAAGACAAAGAAACTGAAGTGTTAAATCGGAAATATCCTGGTATTTTTCCAGGCTGTGCAGTAACCATATTCCACTATTTTAAGTCACAGCACGAAGGACAAACTATAGACAAAGATGAAGGAGTTGAGGTTCAGTTAATGGACACCCTGTTTGCCGTAATGGTGTAGGGAAAACCTGAACAGACAGTAGGTCAGACAGAGGTGTTTTGGCCTGAAAGGCTAAGGGACTTGCAACAGACAGACAAGACGATAAAAGATATATATGTGGATGTGTACTCTGAAAGGGAGGCATGAGGGTTATTATCTGAAAGGTAGATGTTAAGACAGAAATGGAGACCACATCAGGTTAGTGCAGAGGAGAAATGTGCTGAGGTGCACCAGATTGTGTTGCTGGTAGCATAGAGACAGGAAGTTTTACAGGTAGCATATGAACTACATGTAGGAGGTCAACTAGGGGTACGAAAGACTCTGGATAAGGGACAAAACATTGTTATTGACCTGGAATGCACAAAGATGTGGTTAACGTTTGGCGTACATTTCATTCATGCCAAATGGTAGGTAGGCCACGGACGGTAATAAAACTAGCACCTCTGTTACCAATTCCCACATTCGAAGACCCCGATATGTGTGTTATAAATGAGTGTTTAGGTGCCCACCTGAAAAGTAGAGGAGAGAAAGAATTGGAGAAACAGGTGAAAGTTACTGCCCTATAGAGTGAGAAATCAAATCCAAATATCGTGGATTTTGATGTGCCTCAAAATATGTCAAAAATGTAGAAGTCCTTCAGCAGTGGGATAGATTAGTAAACTATCTGTCTCAGGAGCATAGAACACAGTTGAAATGTTTGTTATTGCAATATCAGGACATATGTTAGAATCATATGTGTGGGGCGAGAACTAATGCTATTGTACATGAAGTAGATGTAGGGAATACTGTTCCGATAAGACAATCCACATCGGTGTTATCCTCTCAAAGCTAGACAGGTCCAAAAGGGGGTGGAGGCTATGCTCAATGAGGACATCATCGAACCAAGCCCAAGCGAGTGGAGCTCGCCGATCATCTTAGTTCCCAAACCAGATGGGACTCAATGATTTTGTTTGGATTATTGGAACATCGACACGGTTACAAAATCAGACTTATATCCAATACCGACGTTGAAGGACTGTATCGAGAACGTTGGACAAATTAGTAACATCACGAAGTTGGAGTTAATGCGTGGATTCTGGCAGTTACCTTTATCAGAGACAGTGAAAGAAATTTCTGAATTGTAACGCCAAATGGTCTGCATCATTTCAAAGTGATGCCCTTTGGAATGACGAACACACCCAAAACATTCCAAAGACCCATGAACAGAGCTGTGGCCTGATTACTAAACTGTACCGTCCGTTTAGACTAAGTAGTGATTTTTCCTAAATCCTGGAAAGGTCACTTGGTACAGTCAGCAGAGCTTTTTGAACGAATACGAGAAACAAAACTGGTGATAAAATTAAACAAAATAGAATTCGTGAAAGCAGACATGATGTTCTGGGGACAAAATATCGGTCATGGAACGCAAAGACAAAAGCAACCGAGGAATTTCGACGACCAACCTCGAAGAAAAAGGTGCTTCACTCCTTCGGAGTCAGCGAATTATATCAGATGTCTGTTCCAAACATTAGCAGTGTAGTGACAGCATTATCCGACTTGCTGAAGAAGAGCACAAAGTTTTGGTTGAAAGAACAATGCCAGGAGGCATTCGACCATTAAAAAGAAATATTGACCACCAAACTAGTTTCAGCTATACCAAATGCTTGAAAACCTTTCAAAGTTGCCGTCGACACGAGTGACATTGGAGCTGTACTGCTACAGGACAATGAGATGGGATCGTACTTTTCAAAGAAACTCAACATCCACCAGAGCAAATATTCCACGATTGAGAAAGAACTATTGAGTTTGGTACTAGCCTTATAACATTTTAATGTGTATTCACAAACAGCGTGTTGGAGACGGTTGTGTACACGGAGCGCAATCTGCTTACATCCTTGAACGCTTTAAAGACTATTTCATTGGAGTATTATGTTGCAGACATTTAATTTAAAAATCGTGCATGTAGCTTGTAGTAAGAATGTAATCGCAGATGCGTTCTCACCGATTTAACTGATAAAGTTTAGACGAGATTTGTATTTATCCAATGTTATATATAGGTATATGGGCAGGAGTTAAGGTGAACTTAGATTTCAGTTTTCTGTATGTTATGGTAATGTGTTTAAAGAACAGAAAGACAAATGAGACGTGTTTTCATTACGATGGTTCTTTTTTGAGAGAGAAGGTGCTATGAACGTGTGAAGGGTACTGTACCTTTAAGAGAGTTGAAGGATTTACAAGCACAGTGAGTTCTGGAAAATTTACAAGGTGACATTTGGTTCAGCAGCTGGCAGTACCTGGGTTGCTATGAGACAAAAAATAAAATAAAATTTCATCAATCCGTTTAAATTATTTCCAAGAAGCTAAACTACAATCGAATTTAAATTTGGCATTTGGCAATATTTTAAAAAAAAGTTACCCAATGCTTTGGGGTAGAAAGTTGAAAAACATTTGACCAGTTAGGGGAGAACTGCCTCGCCACCAACATCTGCAGACTGCCCGGAGAATAGCTCTCCGAAATGTACCTTTATTTATCAATGACCTGTGAAGCAAAAACTCTAAGGAGAAGAAACGAAGACAGAGGAAGATACAAAGAGAAGATTCGACAGCTGGCTGGTTCTGAAATTTGAATGTTTTGGTATATCTTAATTTGGGCCGGGTGGGTGATCGTACCAGTATTGTCGAAGGGAAAGTAAAAGATAGGTCACAGAAAGGAGTTGCAAATAGGTGTTAGTTAATTATTCTCTGTTAGCCTTTAAAAAAAAAGTTGTCAATTTTTACTTTAAATAGTGACCTTTAGGATGGTTATTGGCCTTCCGAATTTTTACAGATTACAAAACAGTTTAAATCTTTTCTGTGTTGCAAGTTTAAACTAGCGCGTGGTGGTGGTGGAGGGCCTGGGTTCCCCCGTGTTGCAACACATTAACTCGGATTTCTCTGCACAGATGCTGCCAGACCTGCAAAGCTTTTCCAGAACATTCCTGTCTTAGTTTCTGGTTTACGAAATCTGCAGTTCTCTTGACTTTCTTATGTGTATCATTGACAGCCACGGTTGCGGTCCTGGAGGACAGGAAGACAGCTAATGTTGTTATATTATTTGTAATTTGGCTGCAAAGAAAACCCAGGAAACTACAGACCAGTGAGTTTGATGTCAAGGGTGAAGAAGTGTTTATAGGAAACTCTGAGAGGCAGGATTTACATGCATTTGGAAAGGCAAGGACTGATTAGGGATATTCAGCACAGCTTTATGTCTAGGAATCCATATCACACAACGAGATTGCAGTTTTTGAAGAGGTGATTGGAAAGATAGATGAAGGTAAAGCAGCAGTCGTTGTCTTCGTGGATCCTTAGTGAGGCCCAACAAGGTTCCACGTGGTAGCCTGGTTAATAAGGTTAGATCACATGAGATCAGGGAGAGCTATCCAATTCGATGCAAAACTGGCTTGACTGTAGGAGGCAGAGGGAGTTGGAAGAGATTTGCTGTTCCAATTGGAGGCCTGAGTCCAGCATTGTGCCGCAATGACCAGGCTGTTGTTTTTGTAAATGATTTGGATGAGAATATTGGAACCATGGATATTAATTTGGAGAAAATATCCCCAAAATTGGAGTTATGGTGGACAGTGAAGAAGGCTGTCTTAGAAAATAAAGATATCTTGATCTACTTGGAAAGTGGGTTGAGCATTGGCTGATGGAGCTTCATGCAGATAAATGTGAGATATTGCACTTTGTTAGGCAACGAGTGTAGAATTTATTTTAGTAAATGGTAGCATGCTAGGGAGTGTTGCCAAATAGAGATCCCGAGACCAGGTATATAGTTCAGTGAAAGTGGAGTCGCAGGTTGACAGGACAGTGAATAAGGCATAAGGCAAGCTGACTTTCATCGGTCAGAGCATTGATTACAGGAACCAGAGCATCATGTCGTGGTTCTACAAGAGAATAGTAAGGCCACATTTGGTGTACTGAGTACAATTCTTTTCGCCCTGCTATAGGAAGAATATAAACTGGGACGGGGGCAAAAGTATTTAAAATGATGTGACGGAGACCGGAGGTTTTGAGATATAAGGCTGGGATTTTGTTCCTTTTGCGTTGCAGGCTAAGAGGCGACCTTTATTTCCTCATGAGAGGCATGGATAGGATGAATAGACAAGATCCTTTCCCACTGGTGGGTATGTCCAGAACCAGAGAGGATAGTTTTAAGGTGAGAGGGAAGACATTTAAACGATATCATAAGGACACTGGTTTCTCACAGAGGGTGGTGTGTATAGGTAGCGCGCTGTCAGAGGAAGTCGCATTGGGAAGTACAAATACAACATTTGAAAGACAATTGGATGTGTGAATGGATAGCAAATGTTTGGAGGGCGTCTGTGGTAAAAGAAGAAAAATAGAAATAATCCAATTTCGGAAACCAGGTGAGCATTGACGTTTTAAGCCGAAAGGTCTGTTTGCATATTGTATGATTCTAAGAGTCTATGACGATTTCACTCCTCCTTCATCACTAGTCCTTCATTGCACTCAATTCATTTCCAAGTCAAAACTCATCTGTAAATACTTGAAATGATCTAACTCTCCAAACTTTCTTAAATAGAGAATTGCTGGCAGATATGTTGTTCTGTAGAGCACAGCAGCAGCAGAAGCAGAATTATATTCAAGCACCATCTGTAAGGTTTTTTTTCTGGGATGATCCCTCGGTCTACCATTCCAACCATGTTGATCTATTGTTCAGTGATATATTGGTGAACGTGCCACTATCCGAATCATGTGTACCTAAACCTGATGACAACTCGTTCAAGCTCCCAAAATTGACTGCTTGCATTCCAAACAGCAGAACTAACATCTGATAGAGAGGGTGCAATGATCCCAACACCAACAAAGCAACAATCCTGTCACATCCAGCCATAAAAGGTGATGGACAGATAAACAACTTCATGGACAAGAGGGCTCCACTTCCTAAATAATGGAACAGCCCTGTACATCAGTGTAATAGTTAAGAATGTAGTTTTGGTACGATACTATACCAGAAGTGTTGAGTGGATAATTAACCTCACCCTCGCCATGATGTCCACAGAATCACAGATGCCCATCTACAATCAATTTGATTTGCTGCACGTGACTTGAAGACACAGGTGAACAAAGCAGATAGGATAAAGGCAATGGGCCCTGACACCATTCCTTCAAGACGACTGAAGACGTGTGCTGCACAACAAGCCGTGTCGCTGGGGAAGCTGTTTCATTCCAGTTCCAAATCTGACATCTCCGTAGAAATGCGGAAAATTACTCAGCTATGTCCAGTTCGCTAAGAGGAGAATAATTAAAATCTGACCCATTACTACCCCCCTCAGTCCCATCACAATCGTTAAACTAGTAGAAGTTCTTTTCGCCAGATCTGTCAAACAGCACAGATATGTCCTGCTCAGTATGGTTCCAGTTAGCTACCCATGTGGATATGGTATTGTGTTGTGGAAATGTCACTGGATTACCAGTCCAGACCAGGCTAATGCTCTGGCAGCTGATGGAAGTTAATAACAGTTAATAAAATATCAAGATCTAAAATTTGGTGTCAGTAACCATGACGCTGAAATCAATGTCAATTGCAAACTGCAATTTGCTTCACCAATGTACTTTCAGGAAGTGAATTCTGGTCTAGTGAATTCCATGCATTCCGTTCTGGCCTAAACGTGACTCTAGACACACACTCACGTGATAAACTTTTTAATAGTGTTTAAAATGGTAAAGCAAGACACTAAATTGTATCAAACTGCTCCGATGTTTGGAAGGATAAAACTGACAGAACACCCAGCACCAGCCTCGGTATCAGAAAAGGGAACGGGAAACACAGTCTTGTTAAACCTGCAGAGGCCTCCTCCCTAACATCTGAGAACTTGTGACAGCTGTACTCCAGATGCCTCCCGATCGGTTTAGTGTCGAGAAATCCTTATTTATATTCAGTGCCTTGTGTTCCACAGCTTATGTGGGAGAGAAATCCGCAGAGTCACCAGTCACTGAGTGCAGTCATTTATTTTCATCTCAATGCAGAGTGGCCCGCCTAACCTAATACTGTGGCGTCTCGTTTTAGATGTCCAATCCAGGGGAATTATCAACTCTGCTTCCAATCAGTTTCACCCTGTCAGAGTTTTATATGTTTCACGGAGATCTCCATTCATTTTCCTAAATCCCATGGAATACAGTCCAAGTCGCCCCAAACGCTGCTCTCACAACAAGCCTGTCATCCCAGAGATCAGTCGGGTCATCCTTCACTGCTCTTCCTCAATGTCACGTTTGCCCTTTATTAGGTTAGGAGAGTAAAACTACGCACAATACTGCACAATGTTAAAGATGGGCTCTCATCAAGACCCTGTACACCTGCGGTAGGACACCCTTGCTCCTGTAAGTCAAGCCCCTAGAAATGAAGGTCAACACACCATTTATCTTCCTGTCTGCTTTCTGCTCCTGCAATATTGCTTTCAGTGACTGGTGTGGAAGGAGAACCAGATCCTTTTCAATGTTACAGTTCCCCACTTGGATCTGTGTACACTGGTCAGCATGCCGATGCCATTCCAAGTATTGACGTCTGCCTTCAGAACTCACTACCCTTCACTGACCTCGGAGGTCACAGCTGGAAAATAAAAAGAACATATATCCCTTTAAAGACCAACATGTTTCATCCAATCCCTTATCAAATGATAGGTTGCTGTTCTATTGTTCCCAATCAAAAGTACACACCGTCGCATCTTCATCTGCCACGTATTTGCCCATTCACTCCAATTGTCTAAGTCACCTGGGAGCTTTTTTACATCCTTCCTCATCCACTAACAATCCAACATCGTTTCATGCTGTCAGCAGACTAAGAAATATTGCATTTGATTCCCTCAACTAAATGCTTGACATGATCCTTCCACTTCAAAACTGTTCAGTGCTTCGTGTCAATTCTCCTCATCTAAAACCATGTTCGTATTTTAGTCCCAATCCAATAACGTTTGAGTTTGCTCACTAGGCCATAGATTTTTTTTATCAAAATCTTTCAGGAAATCTAAATGCATTGCATCCATTTTTTCTCTGAATGTATTGACCTGTCAATTTCTCAAATATGATTCCCATTTCATGTTTACCCATTACATAAGAATGCACAAACTAGGAGTAGGAGTAGGCCATTTGGCCCTTCAAGCCTCCGCCACCATTCAATAAGATAATGGCTGATCATTTCATGACCTCAGCTCCACTTACCCGCCCAATCATTATCCTTAATTCCTTTACTGTTCAAAAATTATCTGAGTTCAAACATATTCATTGACGAATCCTGAACTATTTCACTGGGCGAAGAATTCCACAGATTCACAATCTTCTTGGTCAAGAAGTTCCTTCTCAATTCTGTCCTAAATCTGCTCCATCTAATATTGAGGCGTTGCCATGTTATCCTGGTTACACGTGCTTCTGGAAACATCCTTTATATTTCTATCTTATCTACTCCCTTCGCAAATATATATGTTTCTATTCTTTCCTCCCTCATTCTTTCAAATTCCAATTAATGTATAATTCCAATCTATTCAATCTCTCCTCATAACCACCCCCGTCACCTCTGGAACCAACCTAGCGAGCGTCCTCTGCATCCATTGTAGTGCCAGTTTTTCTTTTCTCAAGTAGGGAGACCAAAACTACACGTACTGCAGGTGTGGTCTCCCCGCACCCTGTAAAGCTGCAACATAATCTCCTTGCTTTTACACTCAATCCCTTTCACAATGAAGGACAAATTCAATTTGCCTTGTTAATGTCCTGTTGCCCCAGCAGACTAACCTCTGTGATCCATGCACAAGGCCACCCAGGCCCCTCTGCACAAAAGCATGCTGTTTTTTTAAACAATTCAAGTAAGAGTCCTTTTTACTATTTTTTCCGACCAAAATGGACGATTTCACATTTATTTTAATTGAACTCCATCTGCCAGACCATGGTCCACTAACTTCAACTATTTATGTCCCTTTATAAAGTTTAACAGTGCTCTGCACACTTACCTCTGCCACTCATTTAATATCATCTCTAATCTTTGAGACACTACATGTGGCCCCCTATTCCAAATCACTTATGCAAGCTGTAAATAATTGCGGTCCCAGCACCGATCCCTGAGGCACTCCACTAGTCACTGATCAGCAACCAGAAAAACAATCATGTATTCCCACTCGTTGCTTCATGTTAGTTAACCAAGCCTCTATCCATACTAACACATTACTCATAATGCCACACATTACGCAGCAGCCTTTTTGGCGTCATTGTATCGAATGTCTTTTGGAAATCTCAGTACACCACACCTACTGGGTCCCTGCAGTTGTAATGTCTTCATAGAATTCCAATAGGTTCGTCACACGTGGCCTGCCTTTCATGAACCATCACTGCTTCTGCCCAACGGGACAATTTCTATTAAGATACATAGCCATTTATTCCTTGATTACAGATTGAAATATTTTCCCCTACAGCTGTTATGCTAACCGGTGTATAATTCCCCACTTTTTGTCTACCTCCTTTTTTAAACAGTGATGTGTGAACTCCTGCTTTCCAATTTGCTGGAATTGCATCAGAGTCCAGTGAATTCAGAAAAATGTCCACAAGTGCAATTGCTATTTCTCTCATCACCTCTGTTATTACCTTGGGATACATTCTATCAGGGCCAGGAGACTAATCTAAGTTTGGATCCATTAGCTTGCCCAACACTATCTCTGTCTTGGGAATGGTTGTTTCCAGGTACTCACTTACCGTCCTCTCTGACAATTTCTGATATGTTATTAGTGTCCTTCATTGTGTAGACGGACTAAATAACTCTTCACCTCCTCATCCATTTCCTCATATCCCTTTACTGGATACCCCTTCTCTAAAGGACCATTGCTTACCTTAGCCATTCATTTCGATTTGTATATTTATAGACTATTTTGCTATCATCTTTATATTCTGAGGTAGTCTACTCTCATAACCTATCTGATGGGTCTTGATACCATTTTTGTTGCTTATTTTGACATTTGAAGTTTTCCCAATCTTCTACTTTCCCACTCGTCTTTGCCATAATTTATGCTATTTATTTTAATTTGATAGCCTCCCTTATTTCCTGAGACATTCCCAGCAGATTACCCTTTTCCTACAGTCCTTCCATTTCACTATTATATGCTGTTGCTGAGACCGTTGAAAGATTGCTTTGAAAGCCTTCCACTGTTCATAAACTGTTCCACCATAAAGTCTTCACTTCCAACCATCTTTACCCAACTCCTCTCTCATCCTATTGCCATCTGCTTTGGTTAAACACAGGACCTTGATATAGGCTTTTACGTTCTCACCTTCTATCTGTATTCTAAATTCAACCATACTTTCAATCCAATAATTTCTCCCAAATCATTTTATTTACTAATTTCATCCTTTTTTTCTGACGAGTGTTAGTCTTTCCAGTCTTGCTGGGAAGATTTAATTTGTTTTGTTTGTTTCCTTCTGTGAAGACAGAACTGAAGTAGTTGCTTAATAGTTCTACCATTTCCCTGTTCTCATTTTCTATTCTCTGGATTGAGAGTGTAACGAAGCTGCACTTGTTTTCTCTTATCTTTTCCATTGACAGTTCACCTTATAACTCTTATTAATGTTGTCTTCAGAAACCCAGCAATTCATGTCCACACCATATAATCACAGGAGCATAGTCTCTGCACCGTCAGAAATACAGCACAATCTACATTAGTCCCACTCTCCTACTCCAGGCCCATAGCCGGGAATGTTATGACACTTTAAGAGCTCGCCTAAGTAGGTATTTAGCAGTCATGAAGTTACCACGATAACTTCCGTCTCAGGAAGTACATTCCAGACCCCAGCACGTTCTGGGTGAAAAGCAATCAGCAAATTATCTCAACATCTCAAATCCTTCGCTTTAAAAGTGTGCTCCCTTGTTCTTAGCCCACTGACGAAAAGGAACAGCTGCTGAATATCCACCTGGTCCATGCTCCTCATAATCGTATCCTTCTGAATCACATTCCGCTCAGGATTCTCTGCTCCAATGTAAACAATCCGAGCTTACCCAGCCTCTCTCCATAGCTGATATGCTCCATCCCATGGAACATCCTGGTGAGTCTCTTCTGCACCCCGTCCAGTACAATCACATCCTTCCTGTAATTTGGCTCCCCGAACACCACACAGTATTACATCTTGGCTAAACCAAAGTCCTGTATTAGTCTTGTAATCTATGTCTCGATGTGTAAAGGTTACATTTACTATTCCAAACGCCTTGTTAACTCCACTATTACCCTGTGCAGTCCCAATCAGGGATGTGTGGAGAAGCACGCTCTGAGCTTCCTAGTGTGCTGCCGTTCAATGAGTACTCCCCTGTATGGTTCTATTCTTACAAATTGCACCACCTCATATTTATATGGGTAACATTCCATCTGCCGTTGATCTGCTTATCTGGCCATTCCATCTGTATTTTTCTGTAACATAAGACCTAGCCCTCACTGCCAACCACACGTGCAATCTTTGTGATAAATGCAAACTCACGTACCACACTTGCCCACGCCCTCCACTTTTATTTCTACATTATTTATAAGTATCACAAATAATAAGGGTAACACCATTGACCCGTATACAACACCACTGGACACTGATGTCGATTCATACAGTTTCCAGAATCACTCTCTTTGTCCTGCCATAAAGACATTGTGAATGTCACTTACCAATTACCCTTGATACCATGAGATTTTACTCTCTTTATCAGTCTCCCATGTAGGGCTTTGTCAAAGGCCTTGCTGAAAAAAAAACATATTATCAACCTTCTTGAAAAAAGATCAATAAAATTCGTTCGGCATGACTCCCCTCTGAAGACTATCCCTCTCGAAATGAAGATCCATTTTCTCCCACCCTATTTTCCCCCATAGTTTCACTGGCACTGTTCTGATACTCACTGATCTATAGTTCCCTTGTCGACCTGCACCAACCGTTCCTGTAAAAGATGTTCTGCGTTCCTCTGGCCCCAGCCCTGTGACCAGAATTTACTTAAACATTCGGGTCAGGGCCTTGCTCCGACAGCAGTTTGTGATACAACACAGCCAGACCTGTGGACTTGTCCAATTGAATACCAGCCAAAACTAGCTATCCTTGCTCGCATTTCAAATCAATCTGCTCACGAGTTTCCCAGTGGATCTTCTTGAACCATGCCTCCTCCTTCTCCTGCATAAAACAGATGTGAATCTCTTATGTCACAATCTATCAATGTTCTCCAGTTTCATACACTGATTATCTTCTTGGTTTCTAATGGGCTCTAATTATTCCCTGGTTATTCTGTCCTACTTGAAGTCCTTGTGGAATATCTTAGGGTGCTCACTAATCCTGCTCGCACTTTTCAATGCCCCTATGTTCTTCATTCCTCTCTGTGTGAATTTTGTAAAGCTTCATTTCGATCACCTCTCAGTCTCTGCAAATCTACAGAATACAGGCGGAGTTCCATCATCGGACAATCTTGCCATCCAAGGGGTTAATCTAGAGAATGTACATTCAGTATATGTGATCGGTATGTTTTACTTAGATCAGAAAATCAAAACTGTACACAATACTCCAGGTACAGTCTCACCAACACGATGTGTCACTGGTGCAGAACTTCACTTCTACTCGGAGCGAATTACTACAGAAGCTGGGATCTGTACTGAACCAATGCAAGAAATCACAGCGAGTTAGACATCATCCGTGGAAAGAGAGAGAGCACAGAGCTCTTCATTGTCTATAATCTGATTCCCTTCAAACAAAGGGAAACTTAACTTTACCTTCCTCCATTTGCATATGTTCTTACCAATACAATTTGCTTTATTGTTTTAGGTCTAACTTACCGTATGAATTCTTTAAAAATCCTCCTGATATCCAACTATACCATATCCACTGGTTCTCCATTGTTTATATCGACAAGCGACATCTTCAAGCAAAATTTTTGTAAATGTTACCTTCCCTTTCAGAAATCTAGCATAATTCTCTAGACGTTTGCTATAACTTTCCAAGTGTCCAATATCACATTCTTTACAATAAATTCAAACAGATTCCCCACTGTGAGCAATAAATTAACTTGTCTGTAGTTCACCATTCTCCATCTTCTTCCCTTTGTAAATCCTTGGAATGCATTTATAACTTTCCACCTGAATACGGAAAAATACAGTGATTCCCAATGCAATTATTATGTCCATTTCAGCTATCTCTGAAACTCTGATATGAAGTACTTTTGGTCTGTCAGACTTGTCAATACAATTATATTTTCAAATGCTACCTGATATGAATGATTTTAGTCTTCAGTTACACAAGTACCATGGTCACTTGGTATTTCTGGGAGATTTTCTGGCCCTTCCTCCGTGAAGACAGACATAAAGTAACTGGTTAGTTTTCCCCTGTCATTGTTTCTGTTCTCCACAATAAATTATCCTGTCCACACATTCACTCTTCCATATTTGACCTTGCTTTTATTTTCCTTTCAAATATTCATGGCAGTTTTTCATCAGTTTTTTTTTTACTTCTGGTTAGTTTGTATTCCTGTTCTCTTTATACTTTACTTATCAGTTTATCAGTCCTTTTTTGTTGCGTCCAAAATTTCAATGAATGCACAATATATGACCCTTTTCTAAAGCACTTTCTTCGATCTAATGTAATTTTTAACTTGTTTTGTTCACCATCGTTGAGTTACCTTTGACTTTTGCGATTTAGGCCTTGGAGGGATATATGTATATAACAGACCTTACAGTAAATAACATATATTGCCTGTCTTTCATTAAGTCAGTTTAATGTATTTTCCAAATTCTCTAAAGCCAACTTTACTCTCGTAACTTAATGTCTTGCACAACTTAGGTATATACCCGTAATATTTAAAAAAACTGCTTGTATTCAGACGTCATGTAAAATTCAATATATTAAAATCACTATTCCCCAATGATCCTCAAGAGCAAAGCATTCGATTTGCTCTTCTGATCACACAATACCAATTCCAAAATTGCCTGATCAACAGCTCGGTGCTCAACATACTGCTAAAGCCACCCGTCTCATACACGCTCATGAAATCCATTTTCCCAACATTAACATTCACTGGTTAGATTTAACTTGAAGCTGCCCATTGTTCCTGCAGTACCCACAAACCCTGTATGTCTTATTTCCTGTTTTAAAACATAACCAACAATTGTATTGCAGCTTTCACTTCAATACATAACTCTCATGAATGTTTGCTTCTCCTTGCTGTTTCTAAGATCCACTAAGATTCTGTGGAATCTGAGTGACGTGGGCTCTTGCGAGGTTAATGGCAGATTCAGACGAGATGTTTGGCGAGGCATATCTCAACATGGATATTATCTCATCACATCTTACCCGTTCTTCTCAAGCGGCATTGTGAGATTTTCTCCAGATCCCCCGTTGTGCTGGTGTAGTAGAGAAGGACAATGATCTTTCAGCAATGTTACGTATTCCCCAGAGAGCTGGGACTGCTATAACCTGGATGGGAACCTTACAGGAGGCTGGTAAAATGCTGCTGCAGCTGTTCAGGATCTTAGTGAGATCACATCCGAAGTAGTGCACACAGCTTTAATCTCCTCACTGTGGAAAGGAAGTTGTAATGAACTCAAAGATTGTTCCCTCAACGGAATTCTGCAACAAAGGTGTTAATCATCGAATCTCTCCAGTGTGAAAGCAGGACGTTTGACCCATCGACAACACACTGATTCTCCGAAGACTAACTCATCCAATCCCCACCACCTACCCCACTTGGTCTTTATATCCTGCCGTTTTCCACGACTGATTCGCCTAACCTCCACATCCCGGACATTATGTGTAATTTAGCTTGTCCAATCCACCTCTCCTGCACATCTTGGGACTGTGGGAGGAACCTGGAGACTGAAATTGAATTAGGATCGCTGGTACAGTGAGGCAGCAGTGCTAACCATTGAGCTACCCAGCGTGGGCAACAAAACTTGCCTCCATAGTTCAGCCCTTGAAAAGTGACATTTGAGAAGGGAGATTCCATAGGTCCCCAAAACTCTCATTGAGCGACAGGAGGAGGACATTGAGATATTGAACGGCTTGGTCAGGAACAGGAGCAGGACATGCAAGTCCATTGAGACGATAATGTATGAACACCAGGAGGACATTCAGCCCAGCGAGTGTGTAAAGCAGGAACAGAGTGAGTCCAATCAGCCACTCATGCCTCTTACACAGCAATTCGAGCAGATCTTTTACAGCCTTGTGCCTGTTACACAGGAATTATGAAAGGGAACATAATCGTTATAGAAAGGGAAGGACTTCAAATAACCAGCTTCACTCGGAAATGAAAAGTGTTGAGAAAATTATTGGGATTGAAGACAAATTGTTAGGATGCGTTATGAAGGAATTAATAACAGGAGATTTTCAAAGTCAAGCCACAATCCAGCATATTCAACATAGTTTTATGAAGGATAAATCATGTTTTAATGATTTGAGTAACTTTTTTTAAAGAAGCGTAACAAGCAAAGTGGATAATGGGGGTCCTATAGATGTATTATATCTGGGCTTCCAGACATTAGTGCGTAACGTGTCTTGAAAAAGGTTAATATACAAGACAAGAACACATGGGATGAGAAACAATTTACTTGCTAGGAGAGAGGATTAGCTAACGAGTAAAAGCCATGATATGGAGCCACTGCTTTTGGACTGGATTGGACAAGGTCAAAAATCAAACGATACCAGGTTAGAGTCCAATGTGTTTATTTGTAACCACAAGGTTTCCTTGCGCTGCTATTTCATCAGGGTGTAAGAGGGAGAGGAAGACCTAACACAGAAGTTATAAGGAAAAGATCAAAGTGCTGTACAACTCATGAATTATACACACCTAAGATGGCTCTTAAATACTTAATCAGTTGGAATGGAGGTGCGAGTTTGATTGGTTAATATGCAAATTGCAGAATTTATTTCAAGTCACTTCCTGGAGATACCTTCAGGTATTATCGATATAACTGAAGTAACACATGCGGTCAGACAATGTATTCTAAGCATGAGGCGTTGTTTGGACTCTGTCTGTGTCTTGACCTGGAGTTAGACTGGTTTCATTTACAAAGTACGATTTGTAAAATAACACATTGACTGAATGTCTACAAATTGTATGTTTTGGAAAAAAATAAAATGCATCTGCAAATACAAATGGGAAAATGCAAATTCAACCCACAGGTTTATATGTGCATTCGTGTGTGTGCGTGTGCATATGTGTGAGGGGCGTGTCTGTGTGAAGAGGAGAGAGAGAGAGAGACATAGTGTGTGTGTGAGACAGAGTGAGGTGGAGTGTGGGTGTGAGTGTGGGAGGGAGAGAGAGTGGCTGTGTGTGCATGTGTGTGTGACAGAGTGGAGTACGTGTGTGAAATGTGAGAGGGGGTAGTGCGAGTGTGTGTGAGTGGCAGAGAGGGAGAATGTGTATCAGTGTATGTAACGGGGAGAGTGAGAGTGTGTGCTTGTCCAGCCTAAGACACAAACAGATATGGCAATCCTCTGTCTCTGACCTTTGAGCTAATTTTGTATCCAAATGATTTTCATATGAACCAACATTGTTAAACAGATGACCATGCACAATGTTATTCAACGCCTTACTGATGTCCAAATCGACAATGTACACCACTACATCTCAATTAATCTTTTTAGTCGCTTCTTCAAAGAAATCCCAGTCAAGTCAGTGAGACACAATATTGCTTGCACAAAGCCATGTTTACTATTCTTAATCAATCGTTACCTTTCAAAATGTGTGAAAATCTAATGACTCATAATCCTCTTCAACAACCTACCCACCACTGACGTCAGGCTCACTATCTTTTCCTTATTAACCTTCTTAAATATTTTAAGTAATGGCACCACGTTAGCCAACCTTCAGTCTTCCGGCACTATACCTGTGGCTATTAATAATAGCAAGGGGCCCAGCAATCACTTCCCTAGCTTCTCAGAGTTCTAGCGTACATCAATAAAAGCCAGGACATTTTCCTTCTTTTGCATGTTTTAAGACCTCCAGCAACTCCTCTGTAATACAGACACTTTCCAAGATGTCACTACTATTTTCCCAAGTTCTCTAACTTCCATATCCTCCTGCACAGTAAATACTGATACAAAATATTCGTTCAGTACCTCCCCCATTTCCTGTGGCTCTGCACATGGGCAGCCTTGCTGATCTTTAAGGATGTCCTATTCTCTCCACAGTTACTCCTTTGTCCTTGACGTATTTGTAGAATTCCTTTGAATTCTCCTTAACTCTGTTTGCCAAAGCTATCACATGTCCCCTTTTTATGCTCCGAATTTCCCTATTAACTATACTCTTGTTGCCTTCAGACTCTTCTAGTGATTCACTTTAAATCAAGAATTAAGAGCAAAATCATGACCATTCCGATTGTCGGAAAAGTCCATCTGGTTCACTGACACGTTTTAAGGAAACAAAGTGCCATTCTTACCTGGTCTGGCCTACAAGTGACTCCAGACTCACAGCAATGTGGTTGACTGCTAACTGCCCTCTGGGCAATTAGGGTGGGTAATAGATGCTTGTCTAGCCTGGGACACCTTCATCCTGTGAATGAATTAAGAAAAACTCCTCAATTCCTGCTGTCTATACCTGACATATGCTTCCCGTTTATTCGTGACCAGAGCCTCAATTTTTGCAATGCTCCACCATTCCTTACACGCACCACCCTAATAGTGCCATAATGTCTCTGTATTCCTGACATCTCATTTCTGAAGCTTTCCTCCTTCCCAACTGACCCATTTTCTGAGAATATCTGTCCCAATCGAATTTGGAAAATTATTGGTTAAATCAACAAAATTGGTTTTCAACAATTTAGAACTTTAAGTTTTAGACGTGGTTCAGCCTTTTCCATCTCTATTTTAAAACTAATAGAATTATGATTACTTGCCATAAAGTGCTCTGCCACTTATACCTCAACCACCCACTCCCCACTGCCTTATGTCCCAAGGGTAAGGTGACGTTTAGCTCCTTCTCTGTGATGGAGAGCATTGGTCAAGCTGCTGCAGCTTTGTAACTGGGATTGGGGTCAGCAGAGTCTTCGACTCATTGGGTTGAATCTAATAATAATTTGTCTCAGTGACATTTTCATTGAGTGTGACAGAGAAATGTTCTGCACGAGTCTGAGCTAGTTTCCTGGTGCTATCTTATCTAACTCAACTAATCATCTACCCACCTCACCCCATGGCATCCCTCTCATTCAATGCCAGCCTGATTCTCCCACCTATCATGGCTGTAGGTACTCAGCATCGCCCGTATATCCCTGGATGTTCTGTGATCCCTGGCACTGGTGCCATCTTTAAAAGGCCAATGGACACACGATTGAGCATTCTCTGTTTGGAGCTGCCCTGCACAGGTTACCTGAGCCTGGCAGATAAGTGGCAATTACACCACGGTTTGTCGACAGGGGCACAGAGGTCCTGGTGGATGGGCTAGTACAGACAAGGACCATTCTCTTCCCAGTGCGGGCCACACCATCAGACCCACCAAGCATGGTCTGAGCTCAGTGCAGTGGTCTGAAGGAATGTCCAGTAATACAGGACAAGCATCAATAACCTTCCCCTCTCTGTCAGGATAAAGCTCACCTTATACTGCCTGCTCCCTCACACTCACTGTATATCTGTTATAGCACCAAACCCCGATCAGGGTTCATGCTCCACACTCTCACTGCTGCATGTAGCACCATCCCTCTCTCTTTCCCCTCTACTGTATCTCCCTCACTAATAGCACTGCATGGATAAAACACTGTTGACTGACTCCCTCTGGACACACCACCATCTCCCACCTGCACACCTCACCCCCCACACCTACTCCATCGCTTTCAGCACGGTCACCCAATCCCACCCTCACTCCATCCTTCCCCGTCTCCTATTCCAGGATAAACAGCTTGGAATAGGACAGAAAGGGCCAAGCCGGGTGGTGGAGTGTCCGATATCCATCTATTCCCCCAACACTCCGTACCTGTGTGTCTGTATTTCCCTCTGTGAGTATCTATACGTGGGTGCAGGTCTGACAGTCTCTGTGGTGTTTAAAAGGACACAATCTCTCCCTCAGCTGGCCTCCCCAACCTACTGCAGTGTTAATGACAGAGGGTGATAAACTTCACGTATTCAATCTGGGAGGGAGATAGGGCAGCAGCTCACAGCACCATCCAAACTTACAGCACCATCAACACACACACACACATAAAACACACACACACACACACAATGCTGGTAGTTGGAGGGTTGTAAATATACTTCGGCCTTTCAGAATGAAAATGCTCACCTCTGAGTGAACCATTTTATCAGGAGATTAGATTAATTTATTTCTCGTTCTGTGACTTGCAATGCTTAAAGGTACGTGAGAAAGTATTGAGAAGTCCTGAAAAAGGCCCAGTTGTGGTGGTAATGATGCAGGAACAACATCGCTTAGTATCAGACAAAACTGCTCTGTGATTCCAAAGATGTTATTTGAAAAATCAAACGGTCATGCAATTTGACAGATTCACAACAAAGGATTTATTATCTTCTCAGAGTTAAAAACTGTGCCACTGATGCAGTGGTGTGGGTAGTCCAGCAGAGGGAGGTATTGTATGAATCTAATCTCAAAACTCCGAGGCGAGCACTGCTGCCTCCCAGCACCAGGGCTCGTGTCCACCCTCAGGCGACTGTCTGTGTGGAGTTTCACATTCTCACTGTGTCTGCGTGGGTTTACACCGGATTCTTCTGCTTCCACCCACAGTCCAACTTCGTGGATGTTAGGTGAATTTGACATGCTAAATTGTCAATAGTGCTGAGGGATGTGTAGGTTAGGGGCATTTTTCATGGGTAAGCATAGCATAACATTTGAACAGGTCTCTTTGGGTTACTCTTCGAAGGATCAGTGTGGACCTGTTGGGTAGAAGGGCCTGTTTCCACACTGCAGCGATTCTATGAACTCCATGAACAACAGGGACAGACGGAGAGAGAGAGGAGGAGGAGGAAGATTTTGATTCCAAGTTCAATATATTTATTTCAAAAACAAATTTGCACAGAGATGCAGACAAAGGTACACACAAACTGAGATACTGACACTAACACACATAACACATGCTCGCAGAGATACGCAGGTAGATATGGACATTTCCACACAAACATAACCCCATATACAGGCACACACGATCTTTAACACAGAGACATATACATTTTTAAATGAATAAGCTATCATTGGTTCGTCGGAGAAGGCAGGAGAATGGGGTTCAGAAATATTTTAGCCATGGTCAAATATCATGGCAGAAATGATGGGCTGAATGGCCTTATTCTGTTCCAGTGTTCATTGCTTATATGATCTTTCCTGGAATTGACTTTCCGTGAGGTCAGTGGAAACTGAATTTGATAAGTATTTGGTTTAGGAGAGTTAATGGGAATGCGGACAGGTTTGAGGGGCTGAGTGGTCGATATCAGATATCGACTCCTTATATATCAAAAGAGTGGTGATTGGTTTGAGGGGGACACATTTTGAGAATAAGGACCTTTCCATTTCAGACTTAGATAGGGATGCTCCCTTCTCTTTAGGATTGTGTAATCTGTGGTGGCCTCATCCCTAGGGAACAGTGAAGACTGGGTTACAGAAAACGCTCAAGGTTGAGTTCCATAGAACTCTGATGAACTGGAGACTCCATGTTTATTGGGAATAGACATGAAAGTGATGTTTAGTTACAATCACATCAACAATACACATTCTGAATGGTGCAGCAGGCTCAAGGGGCTGAATGGCCAGCTGCTGCTCCTAACCATGTGTTGTTCTCTCAAGCACTCTGTAATGTTACAGATGTAAAGAAAGATCCCATTCAGCCAGTCAGCATCGTTATAATGAGACAGGAGGAGACCATTATGCCCTCTAAGGATTTGCACATGAATAGATTGAAGTCATTCAGCTCACTAAGTACATTACACAGTGTAGGATGAGGCCATCCAACCTTTCTAGCTTGCTACCCAACAACAGGGGAAACCCAGTTAACTATCAGGGAATGGTCAGGTTGTAAAGTTGTAACTGTGTAGAGTTTCTTGGGATCAGTGTGAGATTATCAAGTATTTAGAATCTATGCCAATGACATGGATGAGAGGACTGATTGGCTTGGACCTCAGTTAGCCCATTCACCAAGAGATTCATTTAACTGGACATGGAGACTCTGCAATGGAATACAGACAGGGGAGGTTAGTGATCAAAACCTTGGCAGAAAACAGTATAATGTAGGTTAAGAGAAGTCAGTGTTGTGTTGAACAGAGAAAATAACAGTAACATACTTAAATGGGGAGAAAATTGCAGAACTCATTGGTACAGAAGGATTAGTGCATTCCAGTACATGAACCACATAAACCTAGTCATCAGATTCAGCCAATAATTGGAAAAGGGTATCGAATCTTGCTGTTTTATGTAAAGTCTATTGGGTATAATCATTAGGATGTATTACTGCATTTGAACATGACAATGCTGAGACTACATCTAATGTATTGTGTCTAGTAATGAACTCCTAAACTGAAAGAAAAATACGTAATGGTTTTAAAAGCTTTTCACTGATGTTTCACTTTATGCTTTGCTAGATGAAGGCCTGATGGAATCATAGTGTCATACAGCACGGAAACAGACCCTTCAGTCCAGCTTATCTGCACCAACCAGATATTTCAATCTGATGTAGTAATCTTTGCCAGCATTAGACCCATAATCCTCTAAATGGTTCTTATTCACATACCCATCCATTGCCTCTTAAATGCTGTAATTGTGCCAACCTCCATCACTTGCGTTGCCATCTTATTCCGTACACACACTACCCTCTGTGTAAAAAAGTTACCCCTTCAGGTATCTTTTTAATCTTGCCCCCTCACCTTAAATCTATGCCCGCTGGTTTGGACTCCTCCGACCTTGGAAAATAATCATATTCATGCCCCTCAAGGCCTTTAGAAGGTCAGGGCACTTCAGGCCTGAGAATACGAGATGTTCACATTGAACCATAAAAGGCCTGAGGAGAGTGTACTGGGCATAGCTAAAGAATGAGAGAAAAAAAACTTCGGATTTAATTTAATAAAACAATATATTCATTTTAGCACAGTACTTTGAAGACATGCATTCATTGTACAATAATTATGAAACCACATATAAAATGCTTTCAAATGATAAATTACAAATCACTCCTAAATGGAGCAGGTAACAGGGATGAGGTATGCAATCAGCGGAATGTTTAACCAGTCATTACATGGTTCAATTTGGTGTTCAGGTAACATTATTATATGTTTCAGCTCAGAGAGGAAGAAAATGTAACTTGTCTGAACAGCCACAGCCATTGATCCATCACTTTACTTGTTCATCTCGGCAATAACATATAGAACATAGAACATGGAACAATAAAGCGCATAACAGGCCCTTCGGCCCTCAATGTTGTTCCGACTTGTGAACTATTGTCAGCTCGTCCCCGTACACTATCCCAAAATCACCCATGTGCTTATCTAAGGATTTAAATTTCCCTAATGTGGCTGAGCTGACTACATTAGCAGGTAGGGCATTCCATGCCCTTACCACTCTCTGCGTAAAGAACCTGCATCTGACATCTGTCTTAAATCTATCACCCCTAAAAGTGTAATTATGCCCCCTCGTACAAGCTGACATCTTCATCCTAGGAAAAAGACTTTCACTGTCTACTCTATCTAATCCTCTGATCATATTATATGCCTCTATCAAACCCCCTCTCAGCCTATCCACAGAAGACCTTCCCTCCAGACCAGGCAACATCCTGATAAATCTCCTCTGCACCTTTTCCAATGATTCCACATCCTTCCTGTAATATGGGGACCAGAACTGTACACAGTATTCCAAATGTGGTTGCTCCAGCGTTTTGTATAGTTGCAACATGACATTGCGGCTCCCAAACTTAATCGCTCGACAAATGAAACCTAACACGCCGTATGCCTTTTTAACAGAGAGCAGAAAATCTATCAGGCATCATTCCCACTGATGGAGGGTTCCTTTTAAGGATTTATTGGAATCTCCCCACTGCCAGCAGAGAAGGGAATTCAGCCAAGTCCAAATATTCCAGGAAGAAACCCTATTGCCATCAGCATCTGTGAGGCAGAATAACAATTAAGACCACTTCAATTTTCCTTTTGCCATGAAATTAACTATTATCTGGACAAAAGTCTTCCAAACTAATATTCTGCAGAGTTTGTGTTTTTTCTTCTGTTTACTTTCTGACGTATGTGTGTGTTTCAGATTTATAGGAAAATAAAGAATGATACACATATCGTCAATGTCCAAACTATATGCCATTTATCTCTCCATCGTTTTTTGAGTAACTTTGCTTTTGTTTTAGATTAATTATTTTTACAAATTTAAGAAACATGTCTGACATGTTCCTAACACTGTACCTAACACAGTCTGAGACTGATATCATTTGCCATATCACACACTTGGTTACACTGATAATTTGTCATGACCTATGGAAGAGTGGGGCTAGAAAAAGATACAATGACTCTCTAACCTCGGTAGGAACAGGGATAAAGACAAATTCTCTCAGGACCGTTTGAGTTAGAATTCTCTTCCCCACAGGTCTGTGGTACCTGTGTGTTTTCATTTATTCAAAATTGTGTTCGATGGGCAATTTAGCATGGTCATCCACTGAGAGTCTTTAGACTGTTGGAGGAATCTGGCGCACCTGGAGGAAACACTTGCAGACAGGGGAGAATGTGAAAACTCAATACAAATAGTCTTGAGTATGGAAGCAAAACAGGCCCCTGTTCCTGTGAGACAGTCGTGCTAATCAATGATACACCATGCAACTCCCACCCTGCTCCCCCCAATGAATCACTGTGCTAGGGAATACTGGGGAAAATGCAAATCTGTAATATAAACAGAAAACAGTGGCAAAACACTGCAGATGAGCCAGTATCTGGAGAGAGAAACAGAGTTAGAATATTAAGCCTGATATTACCCTATTTGGGAAAAACTCATATTCGACTCAATAAGTTAAATCTGTTTCTCTCTGCTCAGAACCTGTTAAGGTTTTACAACACTTTCAACTTACTTAGTCTTTTGGACTGTGGATATTCATCTGATCTGAAAGGGAACAGTGAAGCTGCCATTTCTGTTGGCTCTCGAGTATTTGATTATGGCTTCTGAATGAAAAAATTAAAAATATGAGAATGACTACCATTACACATAATGAAACTCCATGAACTCCATGGCACTGACATCACACAATCAATCATCTGTAAGTAACTAACTGAATTAACGATTCCAATTGTTATCAATGTCTTGTCATGCTCCTGATGTCACTGGCATCATATTCATACTGCAAGATCTTACTTTTCCGAAACTTTAGATAAGAGTGTGCAAACATAAAATTGCCTGTTTTTTTTTCTTTAACAGGACATATTCATCCAGGGTTTTGGAAGGCATTAGCAAGGGCAGAGTTTATCTGTCGTCACCAGTAGCTCTGGAAAAGTCACCAGAGAGCTGCCTACTTGAATCTCTTCAATACAAGTAATGCAAATCCACACAGAGCTGTTGTAGGGACATTCTAAGATTTTTAACAAATACTTGTGAAGGAAGAGCAAATTAGTTCCTCGTCAATATGAAATGCAACTTGGAAGATAACTTGCAGAGACTGCTTTTCCCATTGTTCCCATTACCACAGCAGAATGTTCTCTAATTCCCATTAATCACAGTTTTGCTCAAGGTCCTT
Organism: Chiloscyllium plagiosum; assembly: GCF_037043375.1. Taxonomy (NCBI): domain Eukaryota; kingdom Metazoa; phylum Chordata; class Chondrichthyes; order Orectolobiformes; family Hemiscylliidae; genus Chiloscyllium; species Chiloscyllium plagiosum. The sequence goes on along the minus strand of NW_028270175.1, from coordinate 69,567,648 downwards.
GATTCCACCCTCAGTCAAGTCCTGCTTCGATTGAAAGGGAAGTCACTCTGATCTCACCTCAAATTACATGGGCAGATCACTTGAAAGAATAAAGAGCAAAAGACACAAACACTGTTTGTTAGAACAAGGTCCTCACAATATTCAAAAGAAAATTGCTACCTGGCCTTCCGATTCTGACAGAAGGTGTTTGTCCTGTGGTGATGAGGCTGTTTTGTTAAACATTGTGACAGACGGACAGGAAGAAGCTCCAGTCTGTACCAACAGTGAACAAAACTATCCTGTTCACGGTGCATCAAACAGTGGCAAACATCTTATTGTCTGTTGTTATTGACATTGATCATTACAAGCTCATTATTCACTGATGACCAGTAGTAGCACATAAATCAGCAGATTCCAGCAACTAGTGTGAGAGCAAAAAGGGAAATGGAGGGTCAGGGGAAGTGGTGTGACATACAGTGCAAGAAGTGTAAAGGGGAATGGTCAGTGGAAGGGTATGTAGTATCAGAATGGGCAATGCAAGGAAATTAGAAGGGTAAGGAACGAGTAGGAAGGGAGGATGATGTGTGCCAGAAGGCGCATCAGTAGCAGGAAAAGCATATAGTTGGAAAAGTGAGATTGATGGACAATCAAACATCACTGTTCAGGAAAATTGGGATCTGGTTTCGTTTGAAAATTAAGAAAAGATTTCTCATACTTTTTTATTAACACTTGATTCTTGTTCATATTGTACATTCACTCTGCATTTCTGTATCTCCATCAAATGCAGACAACATTTTCTTTGTCCGCAATGCATTATTGCAACATGATGTCACTTTTTAAAACAATATTCAGAACGATGGGTCCTTGTTCTTATAATTTGCTTCCAATCCAACGTAGAAATGAGAATATGAATTGATCTTCTATAGTGTTTTTGATGTAGAAATTAATTTTCTCTTTATCCTCATCCCTCCAGCTCTTTCAAACAAACTTAATCAACAAGCCTGTGTCCATCCGCAGATGAAAAGAAAAATCTTCAGCTCTGACTATTGTAGTAAATTTATTACAGAATAAGCTGCAGGCCCACATCAAATTGAACTGTCGCAGTGCACGGTGCCAAAACCTATTCCAAAATTAATGATATACAAGTCTTATGAATAACACATGCAGAGGGGTGGAGTGTATAAGCAGAATTCAGCTCCATGTCCAAAATATTATTTCTGACTTCCTCATAAAAAGACCTCAACTGCATCACGCTGTAAATTCACCAAAATATGAAAAACATGAGACTGGAATTCCCAATTCTTCCTCTGCAACAGATCTGTAGAACAGGTAGAAATCCAGGTTTATATTTGATATTCATAAATAGAACATAGAACATAGAACATTACAGCGCAGTACAGGCCCTTCGGCCCTCGATGTTGCGCTACCCTGTCATACTAATCTGAAGCCCATCCCATCTACACTATTCCATGTACGTCCATATGCCTGTCCAATGACGGATTAAATGCACTTAAAATGGCGAATCTATCACGGTTACAGGCAAAACATTCCATACCCTTACTACTCTCTGAGTAAAGAAACTACCTCTGACATTTGTCTCATACCTATCTCCCCTTACTTTAAAGTTGTGTCCCCTCATGTTTGCCGTTCCCATCCTTGGACAAAGGCTCTCCCTGTCCACCCTATCTTACCCTCTGATTATCTTGTATGTCTCTATTAAGTCACCTCTCAACCTTCTTCTCTCGAACGAGAACAGCCTCAAGGCCCTCAGCCTTTTCTCATAAGACATTCCTTCCTTACCAGGCAACATCCTAGTAAATCTCCTCTGCACCCTTTCCAAAGCTTCTACATCCTTCTTATAATGTGGTGACCACAATTGTTCACAATACTCCAAGTATGGGCATACCAGAGCTTTGTACAGCTGCAGCATAACCTCCTGGTTCTGGAGCTCAATCCCTCTATTAATAAAGGCCAAAACACTGTATGCCTTCTTAACAACCCTGTCAATCTGGGTGGCAATTTTCAGGGATCTGGCTACATGGACATCCAGATCTCCCTGCTCATCTGCACTCCCAAGAATCTTACCATTAGCCCAGTACTTTGCATTCTGATTACTCCGTCCAAAGTGTATCATCTCACACTTGTCCACATTAAACTCCATTTGCCACCTCTCAGCCCAGCTCTGCATCCTAACTCTCTGCAAACTACTACATCCTTCATCACTATCCACAAACCCACCGACCTCAGTGTCGTCCACAAATTTACGAACGCACCTTTCTAAGCCCTCATCCAGGTCATTTATAGAAATGACGAACAGCAGTGGACCCAACACTGACCCTTACGGTACGCCGCTAGTAACTGGACACCAAGATGAACATGTTCCATCAATGACAACCCTCTGTTTTCTTTCAGCAAGCCAATTACTGATCCAAATTGCTATGTCTCCCATAATCCCATTCCTCTGCATTTTGTATAATAGCCTACTGTGGGAACGCTTATCGAACGCCTTGCTGAAGTCCATTTCCACCATATCAATCAGTTTACTCTCATCTACTTGTTTGGTCGCTTTGTCAAAAAGTCAGTAAGATTCGTTAGCCATGACCTACCCTTCACAAAACCGTACTGACTGTCCCTGACCAGTTTATTCTTTTCTGGATGGTTATAAATCCTATCTCTTACAACTTTTTCTCACACTTTACCAACAACTGAAGTGAGACTCACTGGTGTGTAATTACCAGGGTTGTCTCAAATACCCTTTTTGAACAAGGGAACCACATTTGCTATCCTCCAGTCCTCAGGCACTATTCCTGTCGATAATGATGATTTCTAGATCAATGCCACAGGCTCGGCAATCTCTTCCCTTGCTTCCCAGAGGATCCTAGGATAGACCAATCCGGCCCAGCGGACGTGTCTATTTTCACACTCTGCAGTATTTCTAATACCTCTTCCTTGTGAACCTCAATCTCTTCTAGTCTAGATGCAAGTATCTCTGTATCTTCCTCGCCAACATTTTCATTTTCTATAGTGAACACTGTCGAAAAATATTTATTTAGTGCTTCCCCTATCTTCTTTGACTCCACACATAACTTCCCACTATTATCCTTGATTGGCCCTAATTTAACTCTCGTCATTCTTTTATTCCTGACATACCTATGGAAAGCTTTAGGGTTAACCCTGATCCTATCCGCCAACAAATTTTCATGTCTCCTCCTGGCTTTTCTGAGCTCTCTTTTTAGGTCTTTCCTGATTTCCTTGTAACCCTCAAGCGCCCTGAGTTATCACATTTTGTTCTAACATAAGCCTTCTTCTTCTTCTTGACCAGGGATTCCACTTCCTTAGAAAACCACAGCTCACGCGTTCTATATCTTGCCCCCTGCCTGACAGGTACATACTTATCTAGGACACACAGGAGCTTTTCCTTGAATGAGGTCCACATTTTTAATGTGCTCATCCCCAGCAGTTTCCTTCCCCATTCTATGCTTCCTAAATCTTTCCTAATTGCATCGTAATTTCCCTTCCCCCAGCTGTAACTCTTGCTCGGTGGACTACACCTATCCTTTCCATCACTAAAGTAAACCTGACAGAATTGTGATCGCTGACTGCAAAGTGCTCACCGACTTCCAAATGTAACACCTGGCCAGGCTCATTACCCAGTACTAAATCTAAAGTGGCTTCGCCCCCTTGTAGGCCTGTCTACATACTGTGTCAGGAAGCCCTCCTGCACACACTGGACAAAAACTGACCCATCTATAGTTCTCGTAGAGTAGTAATCCCAGTCAATATTTGGATAGTTGAAGTCCCCCGTGACAACTACCCTGTCTCTCACTCCTATCGAGAATCATCTTTGCTATCCTTTCCTCTACATCTCTGGGACTATTTGGAGGCCTATGGAAAACTCCCAGCATGGTGACTTCTCCTTTCCTGTTTCTCACTTCAGCCCATACTACCTCAGTTAATGAGTCCCCAAACATCCTTTCTACAACTGTAATATTGTCCCTGATCAACAATGCCACACCTCCCCCTCTTTTACCATCTTCTCTGATCTTACAGAAACATCTGAATCCCGGAACCTGCAACAACCATTCCTGTCCCTGCTCTATCCATGTCTCCGTAATGGCCACAACATCGAAGTCCCAGGTACCAACCCACGCTGCAGTTCACCCACTTTATTTCGGATGCTCCTCGCGTTGAAGTACACACACTTCAAATCAGGTTCTCGCTTGCCAGTGTCAGATACTTGATTTTGGAACTCCCTACTCTCATTCTCTTCTGTACCTGTCCTACAATTTTGGTTTCCATCCCCCTGCTGTATTAATTTAAGTCCATCTTAATAGCTTTAGTGAATTTCCCACTCAGGATATTTGTACCCCTCTGGTTGAGATGAAAACCATCCTGCTTGTAGAGGTCCCACCTACCCCAGAAAGAACTCTAATTATCCAAAAACCCGAAACCCTCCCTCCTGCACTATCCCTGTAGCCACGTGTTCAACTCCTTTCTCTCCCTATTCTTCACCTCACTAGCATGTGGCACGGGCAGCAAACCAAAGAAAACAACTCTGTTTGTCCTAGCTCTAAGTTTCCATCCTAGCTCCCTGAATTTCTGCCTCAAGTCCCCATCCTATGTCGTTAATGCCAATGCGGACTACGACTCAGGGCTGCTCTCCCTCTCCCCGAAGTAACCGAAAAACATGATCAGAGACATCACGAACCCTGGCACCCGGGAGGCAACATACCAACCGTGAGTCTCTCTCGCCCCCACAGAACATCCTATCATTTCCCTAAGTATCGAGTCCCCAGTGAGTACTGCTCTGCTCCTCTTCCTCCTTCCCTTCTGAGCAGCAGGTGCCCCATTGCTTTCCCCTGGTAAGTCATTCTCCCCCCCCCCCCAAACAGTATCCAAAACGGTATACTTATGTTGAGGGCAATGTCCACAGGGGATCCCTGCACTGCCTGCAAGTTCCCTTTCTGTCCCCTAACTGTCACCCATCTGTCTTTTTCTTTTATCTGGGGAGTGACTACCTCTCTGTAAGTCCTGTCAATAACTCCCTCAGGCTCCTGAATGATCGGAAGTTCATCCAACACCAGCTCCAGTTCCCTAACGCGGTTTTCGCGTTGGGTGCACTTCCCACAGATGTAATCAGCAGGGACACTAGTGGTGACCCTTACTTCCCACATTCTGCAAGAGGAACATTCCACTGCCCTAAACTCCATTGCCACTATTGTAACTCCCAAAGTGACTACTTAAAAAAAGGATTAGGAAATAAACTAGTTACCGAGTAGTGTCTCTGGTAACGCAACCATGCAAATATAAATTGTTCTACTTACCCTTCCCAGAAGTCCCTGGCTCGCTTCTCCCTCGCTGGCCTGAAGGTAACAAGTTTAAATGTACTTACTGGCCATCCCAACCATCACCTTGCACCAACATCACCTCCTCCCGGCTCCCCCCTCTCGCTGCTCCGAAATGTTGATGATATTGATGTGGGAGATGGGAGGGTGGGGTGGGTGGTGTTGGAGAATGATAAACAATGTTGTGGATGACACAACGACAGGCTGGGTGGGTCATGGTGAGGAGGAACGTGTTAGGTTACAAGAGGGTACAAACTGATTGTTCAGATGGCCAGATCAATGACCGATAAAAATTAGCACTGAAAAATATGAGATGCTGCACTTTGGAAGAAGTAACAAGACAAGAGAGAACTCAAACCAAGAAGATAGGCTAGTCTTGCTTTTGGAGTAAAGATGGGTGAGGGGTGAACCTGACAGAGGTGTATAAGAGCATGAGAGGTATGGGCAGAGTGAACAGACAGCAGCTGTTCCCCTTAGTCAAAGGGTCTAAAACAAGGGACACATGTTTGAAGCGAGAGAGAAGATATTGAGAGAGGATTTGGGGAATCCGTTTTGAACCCAGAGAACGATTTGTGTCTAGAATGCATTGCCTGGGAGGGTGGTTCAGGAAGGTAACCTGACAAACTGTATAAAACACTAGCATCAGCACTGGGTGGTGCAGATTCGATTAGCCTTGTCTTTATACATGATTCCATGTGGTGGCAGCCAAGAAAGCTCTGATACATTCTGAAACACCAACCAACGGTACTTGTTGGTTTGTTCTGGCGAACTGAGCTCAGTAAGTGGCGAGTTTACAAATCAACATCATCCCATGGAACATCAGCACTTACTCAACCTAGGACAGCTCAGCCATCTGTTAATATATCCAGGATAAATCACATGCTCAGTGCAAGCATCGTCCCTCCAAAGTAATAACATAATTCCAACTGTTTGACACCATTATTTTAAGGACACCAACAACATAGACACAGACTTCCCTTCATTACTATAGAGATTTGTATCTGTAAGGTTGCTATTTCTCAGAAAAATAATAAACTCCATCCTATATGTTCGCTTTGACAATGAGTCAGTTTTCCTGTTTGCCTGCGAGCTGTTCACCACAGCATGACAGCTTGTGGGACACTCCATCCACCACCAGTAATGTTTCCTCCCAGCTAACCCAGCACATGAGATGCGCTGCTGGCACTCCCTCCCACCAGCCACTTGGACAGACCAACATAAACTGGACTGGAACTCTCAAGGTCAATTAATGCTGGTCGAGCTCCATTAAAATTCCAAATGAATTGAAACGACAATTGGATTTTCTAGAATTATTGAAAAATGCAGAGTCTGATTTTTATTCATCTGATGAGTTTGACACTGTCTTTATCATTGTGTTATCTATGTCCATGAAACCATTTTGTACATAATAGAACAAAAAATGGTCAGGTCACAAATAGAGTCATAGAGATGGACAGCATGGAAACAGACCCTTCGGTCCAACCCGTCCATGTCGGCCAGATATCCCAACCAATCTAGCCCCACCTGCCAGCACTCAGCCCATATCCCTCAAAACCCTTCCTATCGTATACACATCCTAATGCTTCTTAAATGATGCAATTGTACCAGCCTCCACCACATCCTCTGGCAGCTCATTCTATACCCGTACCACCCCCTGCGTGAAAAAGTTGCCCCTGACGTCTCTTTTATATCTTTCCCCTCTCACCCTAAACGTATGCCCTCTAGCTCTGGACTCCACGACCGCAGGGAAAAAGACTTTGTCTATTTAATCCTATCCATGCCCCTCATAATTTTATAAACCTCTACAAGGTCACCCCTCAGCCTCTGACGCTCCAGGGAAAACAGCCCCAGCCTGTTCAGCCTTTCCCTGTAGCTCAGATCCTCCAACCTTGGCAACATCCGTATAAATCTTTTCTGAACCCTTTCAAGTTTCACAACGTCTTTCCGATAGGAAGGCGACCAGAATTACATGCAATATTCCAACAGTGGCCTAACCAATGTCCTGTACAGCCGCAACATGACCTCGCAACTCCTGTACTCAATACTCTGACCAATAAAGGAAAGCATACCAAATGCCTTCTTCACTATCCTATCGACCTGCGACTCCACTTTCAAGGAGCTATGAACCTGCACTCCAAGGTTTCTTTGTTCAGCAACACTCCCTCGGACCTTACCATTAAGTGTATAGGAAGACAATGCAGCATTTAAGCAAAATCGGCCAGGGCAAAGTAGGCTATAGGTCTTCAGGTAACTGGCAATAATGTACATTGGTGTTTTCTGGCTGCCGTAGATGTATTGGCCTGAAGGGCTTGTTTATATGCTGTATGACTATCACTTTAATTGTTGTCTCACTATTTCCATAGATTGTGAGCATCAAGTGGTGAGGAATGCAATCTCCAAGGTCACACAGTACACCAACCTGAAGCTATATCATTCTGCCTTCTCTATCAAATGGATCAGAATCCCGTTTCTTTCTTTGTAACATACCTGTTAGTGTTCCTGCACCACAAGAATCCCTGGTGTTTATCACCATATTCTGAATAGAAATTACACATCGGCAACAGAATGCTGGCCTTGCTAATGAAACTCACCTCACAACAAGAACTGAAAGGAATGAGCAAAATTAAAGTTATCCATTCGACCCAATGTGATTTCTAAAGCAGATTCAAGGCAGGCTTTCACTTTGCCCTCTGCTCCTGACATTTCTCCAATAACATGAAACTTCCCTGAGTGATTTTGAGTGTTGTTTAAAAGTCACAAATGGAAACCTGCGCCCAATAATCTGAAAGGAAATGTCTCTGTGTTCATGTGAATCATCTCATAATTTTTTTCAGTACCTAAAGTCATCAGAAATGCAGAGACTAACATCAGGGGTTAGTCACCAATACAGCTCAGTCATGTGATAAGATCGTGGATGATCTGATTGTGATATCAATCACACATCCCTCCTATGCCTTTACAATGTTAGTGCTTCATTGTTAGTCAAGAATCTGCCTGCTTCTGCCTTAGGAATATTCAATGTTTTATCCTCCATTACTATCTGGGAAGAGAGTTCACAAATACACGACACTTTGAAGGATTAAAACATGCAACATCTTCTTAAGTGAGATAACCTTCAGTTTCATAGTCCATTCATTCCTGGTAATCTCTCACACAAGCTGAAATATGGTTTCAGAATTCAACATGGAAAGACGACTTGGAATATCCTGTTGTCACCATGATCACATGTTGTTCACCTAAACTCCAGCAGATCCACAGTCAGTCAGTTCAAGATTTCCACCTGAAATAAACGTCCAACACAGGAGTCAGTTGAGTGAATTTTCCCTGGACTGACCTGCGTGTCAGTGTGACCATTATTCTCGCGATGTAGTCTCGCCACTACTCTGTAGAAAATCTTCCCTAATTCTAAATGTATTCTATTTCAGAAAATGTCTACATTTATCTTACCTCCCTCAAATCTTTATGCACATATAAAGTTTTTATTTTGTAACCCAGGTGCCCGGTTCTTCTGCGCCTCAAGCCAAATCTGTCCATTGAAATAATATACTGCCTTTCGATACAACCTGCCAACATCGTTGAGCGCACAGAAAATACATCCTACAATGCTCCATACAACAATATTTTCTGTTCAGTTGACGCACCTTAATCTAATTATAAACTCAAGTTTCACAGAGATAGGAAAGCAGGGCTGGAGATATTAAAGAGATAGAAAAGCAAGGCTGGAGATGTTACAGAGACAGGAAAGCAAGGCAGGAGATGTTACAGAGAGAGGAAAGCAAGGCTGGAGATGTTACAGAGACAGGAAAGCAAGGCAGGAGATGTTACAGAGAGGAAAGCAAGGCTGGAGACTTTACAGAGAGGGAGGAAAGCAAGGCTGGAGATGTTATAGAGAGAGAGCAAAGCAAGGCTGGAGTTATTACAGATAGTGAGGAAAGCAAGGCTGTAGATGTTACAGATAGAGAGGAAAGCAAGGCTGGAGATGTTATAGATAGAGAGGAAAGCAAGGCTGGAGATGTCAGAGAGAGAGAAAAGCAAGCCTGGAGATGTTACAGAGAGAGAGAAAAGCAAGGCAGGAGATATTACAGAGAGAAAGGAAAGCAAGGCTGGAGATGTTACAGATAGAGAGGAAAGCAAGGCTGGAGATGTTACAGAGATAGGAGAGCAAGGCTGAAGATGTTACAGAGACAGGAAAGGAAGGCTGGAGATGTTACAGAGAGACAGAAAAGCAAGGCTGGAGCTGTCAGAGAGAGAAAGAAAAGCAAGGCTGGAGATGTCAGAGAGAGAAAGAAAAGCAAGGCTGGAGATGTTAGAGAGAGAGAGAGGAAAGCAAGGCTGGAGATGTGACAGAGACAGGAGAGCACAGCTGGAGATGTCACAGATAGACAGGAAAGCAAGGCTGGAGATGTGACAGAGACAGGAGAGCACAGCTGGAGATGTCACAGACAGAGAGGAAAGCAAGGCTGGGGATGTTTCAAAGAGAGAAAAGCAAATATGGAGATGTTACAGAGATAGAAAAGCAAGGCTGGAGATGTTACAGAGAGACAGCAAAGCAAGGCTGGAGATGTTACAGAGAGACAGAAAAGCAAGGCTGAAGATATTACAGAGATGGGAAAACAAGGCTGAAGATGTTACAGACAGAGAGAAAAGCAAGGCTGGAGATGTTTCACAGAGATAGGAAAGCAAGGCTGGAGATATTAAAGAGAGAGAAAAGCAAGGCTGGAGATGTTACAGAGATAGGAAAGCAAGGCTGGAGATATTAAAGAGAGAGAAAAGCAAGGCTGGAGATGTTAGAGAGATGCGAAGGCAAGGCTGGAGATGTTACAGAGAGAGAAAAGCAAGGCTAGAGATGTTACAGAGATAGGAAAGCAAGGCTGGAGATGTTAGAGAGAGAGAAGCGCAAGGCTGGAGATGTTACACATAGAGAGGAAAGCAAGGCTGGAGATGTTACAGAGAGAAAGGAAAGCAATGCTGGAGATGTTACAGAGAGGGGACAGCAAGGCTGGAGATGTTACAGAGAGAGGAGAGCACAGCTGGAGATGTCACAGAGACAGAAAAGCAAGGCTGGAGATGTTTCAGAGAGTGAAAAGCAAATATGGAGATGTTACAGAGATAGAAAAGCAAGGCAGGAGATATTACACAGAGAGTGGAAAGCAAGGCTGGAGATGTTACAGAGATAGGAGAGCACAGCTGGAGATGTCACAGACAGAGAGGAAAGCAAGGCTGAAGATGTTTCAGAGAGAGAAAAGCAAATATGGAGATGTTACAGAGATAGAAAAGCAAGGCAGGAGATGTTACAGAGAGAGAGAAGAGCAAGGCTGGAGATGTTTCACAGAGATAGGAAAGCAAGGCTGGAGATATTAAAGAGAGAGAAAAGCAAGGCTGGAGATGTTACAGAGATAGAAAAGCAAGGCTGGAGGTGTTACACAGAGATAGGAAAGCAAGGCTGGAGATATTAAAGAGAGAGAAAAGCAAGGCTAGAGATGTTACAGAGATAGGAAAGCAAGGCTGGAGATGCTGGAGAGAGAGAGGAAAGCAAGGCTGGAGATGTTACAGAGATAGGAAAGCAAGGCTGGAGATGTTACAGTGAGACAGAAAAGCATGGCCGGAGATGACACAGAGAGAGGAAAACAAGGCTGAATATATTACAGAGGTGGGAAAACAAGGCTGAAGATGTTACAGAGAGAGAGAAAAGCAAGGCTAGAGATGTTTCACAGAGATAGGAAAGCAAGGCTGGAGATATTAAAGAGAGAGAAAAGCAAGGCTGAAGATGTTACAGAGATAGAAAAGCAAGGCTGGAGGTGTTACACAGAGATAGGAAAGCAAGGCTGGAGATATTAAAGAGAGAGAAAAGCAAGGCTAGAGATGTTACAGAGATAGGAAAGCAAGGCTGGAGATGTTGGAGAGAGAGAAGAGCAAGGCTGGAGATGTTACAGAGATAGGAGAGCAAGGCTGGAGATGTTACAGAGATAGGAGAGCAAGGCTGGAGATGTTACAGAGAAAGGAGTGCACAGCTGGAGATGTCACAAAGATAGAAAAGCAAGGCTGGAGATGTTACAGAGAGAGGAAAGCAAGGCTGGAGATGTGACAGGGAGAAAGGAAAGCAAGGCTAGAGATGTTTCAGAGAGAGAAAAGCAAGGCTGGAGATGTGACAGGGAGAAAGGAAAGCAAGGCTGGAGATGTTACAGATCGAGAGAAAAGCAAGGCTAGCGATTTTACAGAGATAGGAAAACAAGGCTGGAGATGTTACAGAGATAATGTGACCTGTGCATGCTAGAATAGGTTAGCGAGATATTTTTAAATTCATTTACAGAATATGGGGAATGATGAAGCAGCTGAAGATTAGAGAGATAGGGACAGGTGTAGGGGCTGGCTGAATTTACAGCGATAGATGGGACTCGAGTAAGAGATAAAGATTGTTGTGATACGGAGGGTTACTGAGTTACAAATGAATGTTGCAGCTGAAGCAGATGACAGGGAAAGAAACAGAAATACACGGAGATAGTTTAAAAACGGAATTATGCAATGTCTTTATGGAGAAAATATCGTAGAAATCTATGGAATAGACAAGGCACTTGGAGGAACTGAAGGAGTGAGACCTTGGACTGTCAAATCACAAGAGTCATAGAGTGGGTGTCATACAGCACAGAAGAGGCCCTTCGATTGATCGTGACAAAAAATTAAAAGACCTGCAGACCCTGGAAATCCTTCCTTCCTAACATCTGGGGGCTAGGGCCAAATGTGGGAGAGGTGTCCTACAGACTCCTCAAGCAACAATGTGTCATAACGAAACCTCATTGTGTCAGATCCAACACTGACACGGAAACCTGCTGACTCCCTTCCCTCAGCTGATGGATCAGTGTCCCTCTGATGGAAGCCCTGAGAGAGTGACAAAGCTGGAGAAGGTATACTGGGTGGGCCATTTCAAAACCAACACCCAGTGGGGCTCAGCAGCAGCATTGCTCATCGAGATGGTCGGGTCCAAACGGACATAGCTGCAAGACAGGGACTGCACTGAGTGGGAAGGGAACGAGTGAGAGGGAGAAACAGTCTTGACCTTATCTTCACCAACCTACCGGCTGCAGGCACATTGATCGATGACCGTATTGGGAAAGGTGACTACCACACACAGTGTTTCTATAGACAAAGTCCCGATTTTACATTGTGAATTTTGAGAGTGTGAGAGTGTGAGAGTGTGAGAGTGTGAGAGTGTGAGAGAGTGATTGAGTGAGTAAGTAAGTGAGTAAGTGAGTGAGTGACTAACAGAGAGAGAGTGAGTGAGTGAGAGAGAGAGTGAGTGAGACAGTGAGAGTCAGAGTGAAAGAGTCAGAGTGAGAGAGTGAGAGAATGTGAGAGTGAGAGTGAGTGAGTGTGATTGTGTTTGTGATTGTGAGAGTGAGTGTGAGAGTGAGAATGACAGTGACAGTGAGTGTGAGAGTGAGAGTGTGAGTGTGTGTGAGAGTGTGTATACACATGAGCACACATGTGAGAGATACTATCAACATGTTCAACGGAACAAACTTCAAAGAGGTCTAGAACTCAGCACTGGCGTGTGTGTGGTGATTCGGGACATTACCAACAGCAGCAGAATTGTACTCCTGCACAATGTTCACTGTAACTGCCTGGCCTGTACTCCACAATACCCTGACCATCAGGCCAGGGGATAAACCCTTGTTCAATGAAGAACACAGGATGGCCGGTCAAGAGCAGCACTAGATACACCTACCAAACAGGACCAATTATTCACCAAATGGCATAAAAAGCCAGTAACAGACAGATCTAACTAACAAATCAGACCTAACTTCTGCAATCCTGTCACATGCAATCAGTGTGAATTGCGTGGTCAATTAAACAACTCACTGGAAGAGTAGGATACACAAATATCACCTTCCTCAACTATGGAACGGCCCAGCACAACAATGGAAAAGCTAAGGATGAAACATTCACAACAATGTTGAGACCGAAGTGTCGATGGGATGATCTATTTTAGTCTTCTCCAGATGGGAGTCATCAGCTAATTTGATTCACTGTGTGTGCTAAATCGAAACGGCTGGAGGGATGGGATAATGCAAAGGATATGGTCTCTGATAACATTCCATTCAAATTGTTCCAGCAGGGATATTGCACTGGGACCTACCTGACAATGTGGAAAACTATCCGCGCGGATCCTGTACTCACACAGACAAAACATCAGACAATCAATGACTGCCCCATTGCTCTAATCCCTATCATTAATAAAGTGATGGAAGGTGTCACTCACAGTGGGATCAAGCAGCACTTCCTCAGCACCAACCTGCTCATGAAGCTCAGTTTGGGCTCTCATACCTTGTGCTCATTGAAGCCTTGGCTTAACGATGTACAACAAGAAAACACACTGCTGAATTCTAGAGATGAGGCGACAAGGACTGCACTTAACATCATCATAACCGCATTTGATCAAGTGTCGTATCCAGGATTGACGGCAAAACTGGAGCAAATAGGAATCGTCTGCACTGGCTGAAGTGATACCTGGTACAAAGGAAGGTGGCTGGGGTCGGTGGGAGCAGCCATCTCAGCTCCAGTTCTCCAGGGGAGGGGTTTCTGGGTAAGCCTGTAGATGAGAAATGGAAGAGTAAGCCACCATACTCCTACAGAATAATAGGGATGCTCTCTTGTTAGACAGAGACGACTGGTGGCAATTTAACTGGACAGTCATCATGCCTCAAGTAAGGGAGAGATTGAGTAGGACAGTCCGTTAGTCACCCGAGTCAGTGCAGGAATTGAACCCATATTGTTGGCATTAATAACTAACCGTCCAACCGATTGAGCTAACCAAGTCCCCACGCAGCTTCTTGGGATAAATATTGTAACATTAATCCGTTCAGATATGTTGTCAGAAACCTCTGGAGCAGGTCGAACTCGAAGCCAGCTTCCTCGCTCAGAGAGAGGGGCAGCATCTGTGAGCTCTCAGACTGCTCTCTGCCCTAAGCCTAATCATAAATGACCATCCCTAAGCTCTAAAATCACAAGTGGAGATGCTTGCTAATGATTGGACAATGTTCAACACTACTTGTGATTTACTCAGGTACTGAAGCAATCCTTATCCAAATGCAACAAGGACCTGGAAATATGCGGGTTTGTGCTTAATATTGACAAGTACCATTTCCATTACACATGTGCCAGACAACGATTACCTCTAACAATAGAAAATTGAACCATATTCTCTCACGTTCAATGCCACCACCATCACTGAACTCCCACCTAGCAATATCCCGGGGATTACCGTTAACCAGAACTGGACTGACCATATAATTTCATTACCCATTCCTGTGAAGGGCTAATGCTAAAACGTCACGTTTCCTGTACCTCAGGTGCTGCCTGACCTGTTGTGCTTGTCCAGTGTTACACTTTGATGCATATAACTTAATCAGCTACAATAATATGCCAGGGGCTAGGAATCCTGCAGAAATAACTTACCTCATGATTTCCAAAAGCCTGTCACCCATCCAGAAGACACACACTGAATGTGTGTGTGATGAAATACCCACTGTTTGCCTGTGTTAGTGCAGCTTCACCCCTCATCCACTGACACTCAGGAGCAGCAATACCTGCCATCTACACGGTGCTCTGCAGAAATTTACCAAGGCTCCTTACAATGTACCTTTGAAGCCCGACCATCAACAAGGACAAAGGAAACAGATACATGGGACCCCCACCATGTTCACGTTCCGATCCCAGCTGTCCACCATCCTGATTTAGGAAGTATATTGCTGTTCCTTCAGTGCCACTGTTTCAAAGACCCTCGCTAATGCACATCTACATCACATGAACTGCAACGGGTCAATGTGAAAGCTCAACACCATCTTCTCAAGGGCAACACGAAACAGGCAAGAAATACCGTCCCAATCATATTCCATGAAGAAATTAAAATGAAAAATATTGTCCAAACATTCCAAATGCTGGACCCTGACTATTGGACTTTGTGAGCTCAGGCTGGTTGTGTCTAGGCAGTATCTTGCTTGTTCTGAACAGCTGAAGGGATATGTTGTTTGAAATAATCTGTCAGTCTTTCAGACCCATGGCCTACATACCGAGCATCACACATACACTGACATTCACATCCCACATTACTAAGCTCTAAGATAGGCAGAAGCAATTGAAAATATATCCATATATGACTGTAACATGTTTAAATACACAGTGATATTGTTGCCACGAAAATGATTATGAATGGATATTAGCAGGGAGAAAGTGAGGACTGCAGATGTTGCAGATCAGAGTCGAAAAGTGTGGTTCTGGAAAAGCACAGCCATTCAGGCAGCATCTGAGGAACAGGAGGGTCAACTATTAGTTCACAATAGTAGTACAAAGGGAAATAATTGCATATTTTCAAAGTCCGTGCATTTAATAATAATTTGGTCTTGGGTGTGGTAATGAGACTCAACGTTTCAATGCTCCTTACCGTGAGTTGGGCACTGTTTTCATCATATCGTTGTTATAAAAGTGAACGGAATAAATGGGAGGATTTTGGGATTATTGGACAATCTAAAAGTTGGTATTATGAAAGGCTGTCATACCTTCAGTAAAGAGACTTTGCTGTTAACGGTTAAAACAACGCTGTAAACATTTACACAGAAATTTCCAGCTCAAGTCACACACAAGGTTGTTGGGCTTGGATCATTCTGGCCATCAATGGAGCTGCACAATTCTGTTTGGATATTGGATATTATAACACTGGATATCTTTTATGAGGGATTCAATGTATGATGCCATGTGCTGCAGGAGCCCATCACCTTTATAACACCTTCATTCAGGATCGGGTACAAGGTGCAGAATTACAGAGTTTAGGGGCCATATCAGAAGAGATATACTTGCAAGACATGGTTGTGCATAGGTCATTGTTACAAATGTTGAACTGGGTCTAGACCAGCACCATGTGCTAGTCCATTGACCAGTTTCCCCACTCACATCTCCCTGCTGTTCAGGTATGTCTCTAACCAGTCTATTGTGAGGGATTGTGTGAGTAACTGCCCAGCTCCAGTTTGGAAGCTCTCTGGACAGATTTTGGAGATGGCCAGTGTTTTGGAGGTTATGGTGAGGCCCAGTAACACTGTGTCTGAATTCAGGTTTTTTCTGAAAGTCTTTTTCAACAGCTTTGCTTCCTGCGAGATGGTGTGTTCATTCATCTGAACATCAATGAGCTGTTTACTACAGTCACTGAATTGTGTAATAGTTAGGTGTGCGCTCTGGTATTTCAATTATTGTTCACTTCAATTCTTTTCAACTGAAAAATAATGATGTTTGGATTCTTTTAAATATGTAAGGGATGTTAACTCTTCATTATACAAAAAGGAAAAGTGACCTGTTGTATATTTCCCAAGGACTAATCAAGCAACAGTCAGATATTGTCTGTAAAGCAGGATTCTGTGAACAGGACTATATCCCAGGCAACATCACCACCCTCTCTGGTGGGGTCTGCGCCACTTGAAGCACACAGCCAGGCTGAGGGGGCAGCTCCTTGGTATATAGTCAGTACAGTGGTCGGTATTGATGCTGGATCCTATGGCTGCTAGACTGCTCTGTGGCTGGTTATGGGGGAATCAATAAAAGGGAAACCTATAACTGACCACATCATCACCGATCTGCCTGCTGCAGGTACACCACTCCATTTCATACATCGGTAAGAATAGGTCACTGCACAGTCCTTATGGGGAGCAAGGGCTATCTTTACATTTTGCAGACCCACCTCACCATGATATGTAGCCCCTTGGGCAGTGAATGGCACAGTATTTAAATAGATTGAGAAACTAATAATGACGCATCCATGAAGTGTAGAGGGCCATCGGCAGGAGCAGAATCATATTCTGCACAACTCATACAGTCTGCAACCACACAGCCCAACATAACCCCCACTGTACAGTAACCATCGCGGTCCAACCTACCTCCCACTGTACAGTAACCATCAGGGCCTGACATACCTCCCACTGTACAGTAACCATCACGGCCCGACATACCTCCCACTGTACAGTAACCATCACGGCCCGACATACTTCCCACTGTACAGTAACCATCACGGCCCGACATACCTCCCACTGTACAGTAACTATCACGGCCCGACATACCTCCCACTGTACAGTAACCATCACGGCCTGACATACCTCCCACTGTACAGTAACCATCACGGCCTGACATACCTCCCACTGTACAGTAACCATCACGGCCCGACATACTTCCCACTGTACAGTAACCATCACGGCCCAACCTACCTCCCACTGTACAGTAACCATCACGGCCTGACATACCTCCCACTGTACAGTAACCATCACGGCCTGACATACCTCCCACTGTACAGTAACCATCACGGCCTGACATACCTCCCACTGTACAGTAACCATCACAGCCTGAGATACCTCCCACTGTACAGTAACCATCACGGCCCGACATACCTCCCACTGTACAGTAACCATCACAGCCTGACATACCTCCCACTGTACAGTAACCATCACACCCCGACATACCTCCCACTGTTCAGTAACCATCACGGCCGGACACACCTCCCACTGTACAGTAACCATTACGGCCCGACATACCTCCCACTGCACAGTAACCATCACGGCCCGACATACCTCCCACTGTACAGTAACCATCACGGCCTGACATACCTCCCACTGTACAGTAACCATCACAGCCTGAGATACCTCCCACTGTACAGTAACCATCACACCCCGACATACCTCCCATTGTACAGTAACCATCACGGCCCGACATACCTCCCACTGTACAGTAACCATCACGGCCTGACATACCTCCCACTGTACAGTAACCAGCACGACCCAACATACCTCCCACTGTACAGTAACCATCACGGCCCGACACACCTCCCACTGTACAGTAACCATCACGTTATGACACACCTCCCACTGTACAGTACCCATCACACCCCGACATACCTCCCACTGTACAGTAACCATCACGGCCTGACATACCTCCCACTGTACAGTAACCGTCACGGCCCGACACACCTCCCACTGTACAGTAACCATCACGGTCCAACATACCTCTCACTGTACAGTAACCATCACGGCCCAACATACCTCCCACTGTACAGTAACCATCACGGCCCGACATACCTCCCACTGTACAGTAACCATCACGGCCCAACATACCTCTCACTGTACAGTAACCATCACGGCCCAACATACCTCCCACTGTACAGTAACCATCACGGCCCGACATACCTCCCACTGTACAGTAACCATCACGGCACAACACACCTCCCACTGTACAGTAACCATCACGGCACAACACACCTCCCACTGTACAGTAACCGTCACGGCCCAACATACCTCCCACTGTACAATAACCATCACAGCCCAACATACCTCCCATTGTACAGTAACCATCAAGGCCTGACATACCCCCCACTGTACAGTAACCATCATGGCCCGACATACCTCCCACTGTACAGTAACCATCACGGCCCGACATACCCCCCACTGTACAGTAACCATCATGGCCCGACATACCTCCCACTGTACAGTAACCATCACGTTCCAACATACCTCCCACTGTACAGTAACCATCACAGCTCGACATACCTCCCACTCTACAGTAACCATCACGGTCCAACATGCCTCCTTCTCTATGGTAACCATCAAGAGCGGCATGGTGGTTCAGTCGTTAGCTCTGCTGCCTCACAGCATCACGGCCCTGGGGTGAATGTGTGGAGTTTGCACGTTCCCCCCCCCCCCCCCGTGTCTTTGTGGGTTTCCTCCCAAAGGCAAAAGATGTGTAGGTCAGGTGAATTGGCCATGCTAAATTGCCCATAGTGTTAGGTGCTTTATTCAGAGGGAAATGGGTCTGGGTGGGTTACTCTTTGGAAGGTTGGTGTGGACTGGTTGGGCCGCTGGTCCTGTTTCCACACTGTAGGGAATCTAATCTACTCTCCAAGGTTCAAGTCGGGAATATGATGGAATAATCAATTATCTGAATGAGTGCAGCTCCAACAGTACTCTAGTATGCACTTACTCGCAACAGGCAACACAGTTGCGTGGGGAAGATTCTGTCTCACAAACTTGATTGATTACTTTGAGGAAGTGAGAAAATTGATTGATGAGGGCATGGATGCTAGCCGTTTGGACCTTAGCATGGCCTTTGATAAAGTTCCTTATGGCAGGCTCATACAGAAGGTGAAGTGAAATTGGATCAGCGGTCAGTTAGTAAGGTGCATAGAGAACTGCTTGGTCATAGAAGACAGAGTAGTGGTGGAACAGTGTTTGTGTGACTGGAGATCTGTAAATAGATGGTGGAGTTGCAGATTGTGAGGATGATTGCCAGAGAATACAGCAAGATATAGGTCAGCTGCAGACTTGGACAGAGAAAACACAGGTGTAACTTTATTTGGACAACTGTGACGTGGTGCGTTTTAGAATGTCTAATGCAGGAGAGAAGTGGATGGAAAAACTACTGGGCGCATCAACATCCAAACAGATCTAGGTGTATAGCTCCACAGTTCCCTGAATGTGGCAACACGGGTGGATAGGGTGATCAAGAAGACTGACGGCAAACTTGCATACAGGCATCGGAGCATGCAGTATGAAAATTAGCAGGCCATATTGCAGCTGTCGAGAAACTTAGTTTGGGCACATTGGAATATTCTGTCGAGTACTGTTTGCCACACGATGTGGAAGTGTTGGAGAGGATATGGAAAAGGTTTACCAGAGTGTTGTCTGGTTTGGAGGGTATTAGCCAGAAGGAGAAATTGAACACACGTGGTTTGTTTGCACCTGGGCATCATTGACTATGGGGCTACCTGATAGATATTTACAAAACTGTCAGAGATATAGAAGGACAGTTAGAGGCTTTTTCCCAGAGGAGAAATATCAATTACTAGGGGGAACCATATATTTTAGTTAAAATGGAGAAAGTTCAAGAGATATGATTGGTAAGTTTTTTTTTGCTTTTTCAGACAGAATGTGCAAGTGATTGGGATGCACTGATAGAGGGGAAGGAGCTAATATAGCAAGAATTAAGAGTTATCTTGGCACAGAGAAGAGAAAGCACCGAAGATAATGAGATAGAATGTGTAGAAGCAAAAACTTTCATTTGAACTTTCGAAGGGTATCATGTGTCAGTGTGGGCTTGCTGGGCGGGATGGCCTGTTCCTGTGCTGGACTGTTCTTTAAGTCAAGATTTGAGTGCAGCAGTGACGAGGTGCTAACTGAATGATGACTGATGATCAACAGCCACATTATTGTAGATCTCTCCTCATCAATTTTCACCTTCATATCCTCCCTCCCACTGTGGGGAAGCTCAATATGGAGAATTTGACATGAATGCCAGAGTTGGTAACTGGTGACTCCATCTTGCACCTTGCTCCTGCGGCCTTCTCTCTTGGACACCAACCTCTCGGGTGACAATGCACGAACAAAAACTACATGTACTCCACACCCACCAATGCTGGCATCTGTCACATGCCAGCCTCACCATGTATTCCCAGCACATCTCCGACCCACTGACAGTACACTTCTGTACTTCAATGCTGCTGCTCGGGGTGCACTGACAACTCTAATTGTATGGACACTGCTCAGGGATACACACACAACTCATGGAATGTCCCTCTGGGCTGCTCACTGTGTGCTTGTACATACTCAATACTAGTGCAAGGACACTGTGCTCAGGGGCACACACCCAGATCATGGCCTGTCCTGCTGGGCTGCTCACTCCGTGTTTGTACACACTCAATGCTGCCGCAAGGACACTGTTCTCAGGGACATACACTCAGCTCATGGACTGCCCCGCTGGTGTGCTCACTCCGTGTTTGTACACTCACTTTGAGCAGACTTGAATACTTACAGAATTATTGGCTTGTCTTATTGCCTTGCCTTACCCTGCCTTTAGCAGTGTTTCCCCTCAGCCAGAGCTACCAGACTCATACGCCTGCTGTATTGTCTTGGTATTTAGCACAGACACAAACACAGGATGCTTGATATCATTGTCCACAGTCAGTCACGGTGCCCAGTACAGTCAGTCAACGGGAGCCTCAAGTCCCAATCTGGGAGCTTGGACACGGTCAGTCAGCTTATCGTGGTTGTTAAGGTCAGGATCCCTCCCCTGTGAGGGGGTGAGGAGCTGAATGTT
Organism: Chiloscyllium plagiosum; assembly: GCF_037043375.1. Lineage (NCBI taxonomy): Eukaryota > Metazoa > Chordata > Chondrichthyes > Orectolobiformes > Hemiscylliidae > Chiloscyllium > Chiloscyllium plagiosum. Next base: position 69,546,208 of record NW_028270175.1, on the reverse strand, counting down.
GGGAAACGCCTATCTCTCTTGGCTCTTTCTCTCCTATTGTGGGATGGTTCCTTCTGGAATGTAAAAATTAGCATGAGGTCTTAAGGAAGATGGAAAAGGTTGGTGCAGCTGTCAGTGCTGGTACAGCTGGGGGCAAGCTGATGAGGTGTCCTGAATGAGTGATTAAGCAGCACAGACACCAGGCAGAGTTGGGTAGAGGGGCAGTGATGAGATTGGAAAGACTGACAGAAGGTGCTGCATTCAGTGACAGTGGGAGAACATGAGCCTTGGTGGGAGGTGGGTGCAGTAACAGAGATAGAGTGAGGGCAAGGTCACAAAATGCAGATGGTGGCACTTCCCCTGGTGGAGTGGGGAAGGTAACTGACCTACTTCCTACTCTGCTGGGCATTCACCCAGAAGGCTGGCACCTCACTGACCCGGGGTCAGCCTCATACCAAGCTGGCATAGTCTGGTGTCATAGCTTTCCCTGCCAGTCCTGGAGGAAGATAATGTCCCTCTCCTACACCATGTCATTCAACAGAACCTCAGGGGCTTGTCCGCAAAGTGAAGCCCCAGTTTTACCTCTCTGCCATGTCCAGGGCAGTTTCAGATTGACAATCTAAGAGTGTAATGTCATTTTACAAATGGCACCTGGAACAGGCACCTGCATTCTGGGATATCCAGGCAGTGGGCAGCTGTTATGATGAAGGGGAAAAATCATTCCGTTAGTATCAGATGAGAAGGCAACCACGTGGGCAGGGAGGGTAGTTAATGAGGCAGATTGGGGATGGTATCATGAGAAAATGCACTTCACTTTGTGGAGAGAAACCCCCTCCTTAAAACCTGACTAAAATGAGACTTGACCACATCATAAGTTGGTTTCGGCCTCTGTCTGTCTGAATCAAAATAGGGATGCAGTGTGAAATATTGGGAGCAACAAACTTGGAACGGATTCTAGATTAGTGGTGCTGGAAAAGCACAGCAGTTCAGGCAGCATCCGAGGAGCAGTAAAATCGACGTTTCGGGCAAAAGCCTTTCATCAGGAATACAGGCACAGTGCCTGAAGGTTGGATAGATAAATGACAGGAGGGTGGGGTGTGGAGAAAGTAGCATAGAGTACAATAGGTGAGTGGGGGAGGGGATGACGGTGACAGGTCAGGGAGGAGGAGTGGATAGTTGGAAAAGAGGATAGGCATGTAGGACAAGTGCTGAGCCGGAAGTTTGGAAATAGGGTGAGGTGGGGGAAGGGGAAATGAGTATTTCTTTTCCACCTAACCACTCCATCCTCCTCCCCGACCTATCACCTTCATCCCTACCCCCATTCACCTATTGTACTCAATGTTACTTTCTCCCCACCCCGCCCTCTTCTCATTTATCTCTCCACCCTTCAGGCATTCTGCCTGTATTCCTGATGAAGGGGTTTGCCCAAAACGTTGATTTTACTGTTCCTCGAATGCTACCTGAACTGCTGTGCTTTTCCAGCATCACTAATCCAGAATCTTGTTTCCAGCATCTGCAGTCATCTTTTTTACCTAAACTTGGAGCGGTGAGTTATAAAGGAGATTCAAATCCTTAAAAAGGGGTAACACAATGTGCCAGACTTTTAAAAGGAGCCGGGGAAAATCCCCTGCGTTATAGTTACCTACATTTTTCAATCCTCCCTGGATGCAGGGATGATGCCAGAGACCTGGAGAATGGCTAACCCTGCAGCTTTGTTTAATGTGGAGCAAGGGACTGACTGAATAGGTCGAGGCTGGAATTCTGAGACAGTGGATAAACGGTCACTAAGGAAGTCCCAAGGACTCCAGGACAATCGATCTGGAGTTGTTCAAGGAAGATCATGTGTAATTGATCTGACTGTGTCGGTTTGAGGCAGTAACTTGTAACTGCATGTGACTGACTTGGATTTGATGAGAGATCCCATGGCAGGCTGTTTAAAAACAGAAACTATAGGATCCGGGTGAATGGAGCAAACAACTCAGAAGTGCAAGGCACGGCATTTGGGGACATCCACAATAGAGAGGAATGGACAATAAATGAGAGCATAGTCAGTGTGGGCAGATAAATGAAGGTAGCTGGAAACACCAATAATCTCGTTCATGTAGCAAATGGCACCATTTCCTCTATCAGCCAAAGTGCAGAAAGTCAGAGCAGGAAGCTTATGCTGGAACTGTATAAATAATGAGCTCAGTCACAGCTTGGGGACGTGTGCAGTTCTGGTCACCCATCACATGGAAAGCTGGAATTCGACTGGAGAGGGGAGAGAGGAGATTCTTCACCCTGTGACAGTGGAAGTGCAGTTATGAGGAAAGATTGGAACGGAGGATGCTGAGAGGAGATTTGATTGGAGTGCATATATTGTCAGGAGCCTGGGTAGAGAGGGAGCGAACACCTTGTTCCTGTTGGAGAGCTCAGTTACCGGTGGCGAATATTTAATATAATTGGTTGAAGTATTAGAGAAGTGGTGAGGAAAGTTATTATTTCACCCAGAGTATGGTCGGGATCTGGGAGGCACACATGGAAGCCGAGTATAGGCAGAAACACTCAAACCATTTTAAAAAGGTGCCGGGATCTGCACCCGAAGACCAATAGTGTCCGGGGAGACAGAACTAGGGCTTTACAAAACATTACATCTTGACCAGTGCAGACAGTGGACAGAGTCATCCCCTCTATACTGCTGTTTTCTGAAGTTTTCAAAAGGTTACCAATATCTGATGGGATCAATATCTCATAGGACACAGGCATGAGGGATGAGGGCAGAGAGGAGCAGTATGTAAATGATTCGCATCACAATAATACTGATCCCATCCTTTACACACAATGCTACTTCACCGTGTTGGTATATTAATCCTTCCCGTCGAAATGGGGAAAACCTTTAATTATCCAGTTCCCAGTCATGGTCACACTGCAGCCCCATCTCCATAATCCCAGCTCCATCTGATTTGGTTCACACTATTTAAAGCTAACCTTTCACTGGCCTCGTTGAAAAGTTCCCAGCTTCATTCTTGCTCCATTGAAGGCTGCTCTCAGTCAACTAATGTTTCTCACTCTCAATTATTGCATAGCATTATCTATCATCATCCTGAACATTACAATAAAATGATCGCTGACCCCCAAAACGTTCCCTTACTGACAATGGATCCACTTACCCCACGTCTTCCCCAAGGACCAGGTCCAACAATACATGCTCTCTTGGGCTGGACACATACTCCTGCAGTGAGCTCGCCTCCATGTAATCCAGGAACAGTCGCCCCTCAGGACGCTGCACCACCAGTAACCCAGTCAATATCTGAATAAATTAAGTTTCTCATTATAACTAATCTGTAATATGGTCATCGCTTTCAAATGACTCTGCATATTTATTCTCTCCATCCTTTCCAATGGTTGCTGGCCGACAGACTGTACCTCACAGTGTAATTATACACTTTTTGTTCTGTAGCTCCAGCCAAATTCATTCTGTCCTTGGACGGATCCTCTTTCTCTTGGACTCCTTAACTAATGCTAATCTAAACCAATACTTCTACCTTCATCCTTTCCCTTCCCTTCTATCATTTTGGATATTTTATACCCAGCAATATTTAACATCCCGTCCTGCCATTCACTGAGCCAGCTCTCAGTGATCAGTACATCAGATTTCCACACACCAATCTGCGTCTGTAACTCCGCACACTCCCAGTATTCAGGTCCATGCAGAGGACCTCAGATTAAGGCTTTCTTTCTCACTCCGTCTTCCACTGTTAATCATGTTGTTGTAAATTAGTACCAACTGTATCTCCCATTATTTTGAGAATCCTGGTACTCTACTATTACTATTTCTACCTTTACTATTTCTTTTTGGATCCTAAGCACACACCGAGTTATTTTCAATCCCTCCCAAAAAAAACCCCGTAAGAAATTCAGTCCCAGCTCTGTCACGTTAGCCCACCCGGCTTGTACAGTTGCTGTCTTCCCCAGAACCAGTTCCAATGTCCCAGGAATCTGAAGCCCTTCCTGCTGCACCATCGTTCCAGACACACTGTCATCTACCTAAAACTCTAAGTCCTGTTCTCACTTGGACACGGCACTGGGAGTATTCCAGGGACTGCTACATTTGTGGACCGGCTTGCTAACCATCCACCGAGCTCCCTAAATTCTGATTCCCAGACCACTTCACCCTTCCTACCCAGGTCATTCCTACCAACATGGGCATGATCTTTTACTGCTCACTGTCCCTCAGATGAATGTCCTGCTGACACAGTGACATTCCTAACCCCACTATCCTGGAATGACAGACACGCTGACACCTTCTTCACTTCCCTGTCTCTCCTGTGACTATTGCCCCTCCTTCCTTCTCCCTCCCCTCCTGTACAATCAGGCTGCTTGTGGGGGAACAGACATGGCTCTGACTGCCCTCCCTTGAGCAGCCAGCACCTTCATCAGCTTCCAAACTGGGAAATTGAATTGAGAGGGAAACACCAGGTTATGCTTATATTCCCTGACTGTTTCTCTCCGATTGCGTAGACCCCAGACCCTTCCTTCTTCCAGGCCGTCATGTCTGCAGGGTGATCTGCTCGGTGTGTGTGTTTTCCACTTAATCTCAGCATCACAGATGTCCCATAGTGTCTCTAGCCACTGTCTGAGCTCCATGACCCAGTGTGCATCTAAGACACGAGTAGGGGCTATGACTTCCCAATTAACAGAACACATTTTTCATCTGACAAACATGTCCTAAAATGCATCTTGTCTCGAGTTACTTAATTAATTACTTAGAATGAAGTTAACATCCAGGAAATAACAATATGCTTAAATCCCTTACTCAACTGTGGCTTACTGAAGGTAATTTATTATATTGGCTCACAATTTTACTTCTCCCTCTTATTTCTGTGTTCAACCGTTATTTCAGAAGTTGAAAAAAAATGCTAACTTATAGCAATTAACTGACAGTCGTTTATAACAGCGAATTTATCAGCCAATGAACTTACTGCATTTTCTGTGATGGCTCTTGCAGGCAGGTCCCAGCAGCAGAAAGTTATCTCTGTGACTCCCAGGGACGTGTAATCCTCCAGCTCCCATTGCACTCTGCTCCTTCACAGGGTCACTGTCTCTGTGATATCCAGGTATGACTAGGCCTCGTTCCTCAGTGCTGATTTATATCCTCTCACTTTGGTGCTTCTGTAACTCCCAGGCGTGAGTGAACCTTATGTTCCTGCTTCAAGTTACTCCCTCACATGGTCACTCCTTCTGTGACTCGATGCTGATTTCAAGCCTCCTGCTCTGCTGTTTCTCCAACTCCAAGTCCCAGTCGGCCTCGATCCTCGCTGCTGATTAATATTCTCCCGCTCTGTGCTGCTCTCTCAGGGTCTCTCTCTTTGTGACTTCCAGGTAATGGTAGGCCTCAAGCCTCAGCTGAGATGTATAACATCCCATTGCACACTGGTCTCTCACAGGATCGCCGCTGTGCCTGGAAGATAGTAGAAAAGAGAAGGATTAGACAGATCAGAAGGTGTTAACGTGATTGAGGGAGCTGTTGGGGATGGAACAGGTTATCTGGAGAGGTAGGCAGACCTGCAGTGTCTAAAGCAGGTTACTGGAAGATACAGGGAGGGTTGTAGGCACTGAGGGGATCAAAAGATGTAGAGAGATGGCGGCTTGTTGGTGATGGAGCCTTGTAGAGTCTAAAGGGCTTTTTGTGAGCTCCTTACTGAGATGTGAAGACTTCAACAAATTCAAATTGACAGCCAGGGAGTATTGTGTGGCACTGGAGAATGTTGGATGTTACAGAGTTAGAAGACTGGGGGAGTTACAGATGTTTCAAGCACTCGTGGTATTCAAAGATCCTCAGAACATAAGGCGGTACAGAGAATGGGAGCATTCTAAATAGTGGGATTGCAGGGGTTGGAAGAGATAAGATGGATGAGGAGGATGAAAAGTACCAATGCAGCACAACCAGCCGCTCTAATTCACAGAGATTTAAGGAAGGGAACCTTTGCGTTCATTGAATACAGTTATATGGAGAGTTACAGATACTGAGGGGTTACAAATTCAGAACGGAAGTGGTTTTCGGTGATCAGAAGTTTAAACAAGAATAAAGAAATTTGAGAGGTCACTAGCACAGATGGGAATGGAGGTGGTGAGACATTCTGATGAACAATAAGAGTTGTCGGCAGAGGAGGATGTCACATATACAGGAAGAGCTGCATTGTCTGGATGCAGTTACAGATGGTAGGAGTGTTGTAGCGCCTGCTGGAGGGTACACAGATAACAACAGTTCCAACGACTGGTGCAGTGGTTCAGGAAGGCAGCTCACCACCACCTTCTCAGGGACAACTCCAAATCAACAATACATACAGCAATGCTCATGACCACGAATGAATAAATAAATAAATAAAGTATCTACAAGCAGCACTGAGGTCACTGAGGAAGGCCATTTCGTCACCACTTGACAAACCCGGAGCAACTATTCCCTGGAAGGACAGGAGCTCCAGGTGCACGGTAACATCAGCATTTCCAAGGTGCCCTACAAACCACGCTCCATCCTCCTAGCACTGTGTCTGTCCCTACACCTAAAGGATTGCAGTGGGTGAGGAAGGCACCTTCTCCAGGGAATTACAAATGGAAAGGTAATGTGGCCAAGCAAGTGATGGCCACATCCCATCAATGAATTTGTACAAGGGAAACTCATGGACTGTTCATCGCCCCTTTGCTTCCTCCACACAACCCACATTCCCATCTCGTTCTGTGTCAGCAACAAATATGGAAGCAGTAGATTTTGTCCATCCATCAAATGCATCGAATCCCTTTGTGCATAGTTGGGGGTCAAGCACTAATCCATTTATTCCCACTTAGTTTTCTGTTCAAGAATTCCCAATCCATGCCAGTACACTCCCTCCAATCCCACATTTACCAATTTTGCTTGTCCACATCGTCAGTGGGACCTTGTTGAAAGGTTTCTGTCAACCCCGACAAACCATTCCTCTCTTTTATCTACTCTGCTTATTCACAGCCAGACAGGAAAACAAACCCAGCAGGGTTTGTGAAATGAAATTTCAGTTTCAGAACAACATGCTTGGCATGGGGAGAGGATTGGCTGATTAGCAGAAGACAGAGTAGGTATAAAGGGGTCGTTTTCACGATGGGAACTGGTGACGAGGGGAACTCCGCAGAGGTCAGTGTTGGGACCACGCTGTTCATGTTACACATTAACAGTCTGGACAAAGGATGTGAAGGGGTACAAGAACTAGTTTTACAAGAAAGAGCCCACAATGAAATGTTTGTCATATGAGAAGCAGGTGAAGTCTCTGAGTCTGTACTTGATGAATTTTCAGAGGCTGCGGTGGCAGGATCTCACTCAAACTTACAGAATACTGAGGGGCCTAGATGGAGTGGACGGGGGTGGGGAGATCTTTTCACTGCTGGAGAGATCAGGGCTCAAGAGCACGGCTTCAGAGTGAAGGAACAACCCTTTAGAATGGAGATCTGGGGAAATTTAATTAGCCAGACGTTGATGAATCTGTGGAACGGTTCCTACCGTAGGGAGGGTTATAGATGAAGGTGACATTTACTAGATAGGGTACAAGAGCTGGAGAAGGTTATGGAGATGATTAGATGGATGGAGATACTAGAGGAGCTTACATTGACAGGGTGAGTGATAGTGACGGGAGACTGTTACACAGATAGTGAGTCTTGCAGGAACTGGATTGGGAGAGTCACAGGCATTGGATTGGGTTCGACAGATCGGGACCTGCTGGATTACACAGATAGGGTGGATTGTGGGGTCTCCTCCACATGTTGAGAGGTTTTCAGGAAGAGGTTACACCGATAAGGAGGGATGTTGGAGCTGTCGTAATTTACAGAGTTTGGGATGTTTGGAGCTGTTTAATTGTTAGAGGGATATTTTTAGGGTCATTAATATGGAATGCAGATGGAGAGTTTAGATTTTATTAGATTCCCCACAATATGGAAATGGCACTTTGGCCCAACACGTCCACACCAACTCTCCAAAGAGTAATCCACCCAGACTCACTTCCCTCTGAATGATGCACCTAACGCTCGGTCAGTTTAGAATGGCCAATTTATCTGACCTGCACATCTTTGGACTGTGGGAGGAAACGCATGAAGACACGGAGACAATGTGCCAACTCCATACAGACAGTCACACGAGGCTGGAATTGAACCTGCGTCTCTGGCGCTGTGAGGCAGCAGTGCTCACCACTGAACCACCCCAAACTGCAGAGCTACACAAAGAGAGAGTATTTGTGGGCAGGAAGGAGCACACAGAGATGCGAAGTGTTGTTGCAGCTGGAAAAGGGTCTGGAGGTGTTTACACAGATAAGGAGTCCGGTCAGGATGGGAGATGGTTACAGAGGTCATGTGGTGCTATAGGCCAGGAGGCAGGAATGTGATCTGGCCTGCAGAAGGTTACAGTGAGATCATGTTCTCTTGGGGTTTGGGGAAAGTACACAGGTGGGTATTGTGGTCCAGGCTGGAGGATTTAAAGAGACAGGGTGGACTGTAGTTATTGTGGAAAACTACAGAAATAGAGATTATTGTATTAAGTGCAGGATGAGGTTACTGAGATTGGGCACGTTACCGAGTTTGGAGCAAATTATACATAGGGAGTGTCGTCAGCATTGGAGTAGGTTTCAAATAAATTATGGGAGGAGTGGAGGTTACAGAAATTGGAACTTTTCTGGGAATTACAAGCATTCAAGACACTGGCACAGATGCGTTGGCCCAAAAGGTATGTCTCCTTGCTGTATGACTCTATCACACGACAAGAGACAGTGTGACAGGGGAAATATAGAACAGAAAGACCCCAGGTTTCAATACCACCTTCTTAAGGGAGGCCTGCTTTCCCCTCTGTTGTCCTGATCCTCACTAAGACAGCACAGGCCTGGATTGATAACTGTCAACTTCCTATATTGATATAGGAAGGCTCAGTACAGCAGTGATGAAAGTGAACAAGAGAGTGTGGATTGAGTCTGGGCCCATCATGCTCTGTATTCACCCTTCAACACTCTATCTGTGTCATGTCTTCCGGACTAAACTTCGATCCCTTAAATTCGCTCTGCTCTGTTCACTGTGAGTGATCTTACCTCGCTGCAGGATTTATTGAAGAAACCAGATCTCCCTGCCCTCTGGCTGACCAATTGCATTCAATGAGATGATGAATGAAACACCCAGCAATTGGGAGGTTTATTGAGTCAGGAACATCCTGAGTACCTGCAGGAGACAGAGAAATAGACAGAATGGGAAATTAGACTGATGCAGTGAGAGTTGCACAGAGAGAGTGGCACTGAGTACCACAGAGATCTGGAATATCCCAGTCTCCATCCCTGGCCTGTGCTGCTGCGTCTCTCTGGAGTGGAGAGTTCTGTTGCCTCAGGATCTGGAGTAACTACAAAAGCTGCAGTCACTTGCAGCAATTAGACTCTCACAGTGACAGATACCACATGGAGAGAGACTGAGAGAGAGAGTGTTACTCTCACTAGACTGTTCATCCAGAATATAATGCCAGTGGTAGGGATACCCATCTGAATGTTCAATATCCTTTCAGGAACGAAATCTGCGATAGGCAGCTGGTCTGACCTACATATGACTTCAGACCCACAGCAATGGAGTTGACTCTAAACTGCCTTCTCTAATCGTCTCACAAGGCACTCGGCTCAATGGCAGCTCGAGGGTGGGCATGAAATGTTGGCCAGCCTGAAACAGCAACATCCCATGGAGTGAATTAAAAACAACATCGTTGGGACCAGTGTCCTGGCAAATTATGTCGGTGGTTTTATGGACAGTGCTTTAATTGACAGAGAAGATGCAGGGACAGGGTTCAGGTGAAAGGAGCTTTCCAAATCCAAAGAGAAAAGGGAACACATTGGAACAGCATGGGAATGTGGCTGAAGACAAGCAGAAGGGAACTGGATGGGACAGAGTTTAACTAAAACTGTACATCAGGGAATTAGGCTGTGACAGGAAATTCTGGGAAAAAGTCAAATACAATGTTCTTTCTTTGAAATGGGCAAAGTATTTGCAATAAGGTAATAGACTTGTGACACAGAGATAAATAAGATTTAATCACCAGGAAGATGTGGTTAGGGGAGAAACGAAGGCAGAACATAAATATTCAATTGTACCCATCCTTGAGGGGTCTCAGTGAGTGCAGGATGGGTAACCCTGACAGTAATGGGTAACAAAGGCATTACAGAGAAAGCATTTGGCATCTGATTATGCAGCTGAATCAGCCTGAATGCAGATTCTGGGTAATACGTGTCAAAAACACAAGCAGGAGAACAGTTTTTAGGCTGCCTGACAGTATTTCATTGCTCAACACTGTTACACTTTCCAATGAATTCCTGTGTAATGCAAAGGCAATGTGATCATTTTGGGAGACTTCAATCTTTGTCAAAAATGATATTCTCTGAACTCCTCTTCAAGTGTTTGTGTCAGTGTTTCTTTGAATAACACATTGTGTAAATGGCCAGGGACGTGACTATCTCAGATCGACCGTTGGGTGAAGAAGCTGAGTGAAGGAGTAATGTCACACTGAGATATCCTCTGGGAAATTGCAGTATAGTGGAATTCTGTGAGATGATGGATTTTTAAAGTGACCATAAAGCACACTCTACAATCACAACCAAAGCCGTTGACATGTGTTTGAGACGAGAATTGACCAAGGTAAACAGGGGAAACAGTGAAGTGTGTGGCTGGAAATGTACAGTGCAAAACATTTTGTCATAGAGATGTACAGCACGGAAACAGACTCTTCAGTCCATCTCGTTTACGCTGCCCACATACGCTAACATAATTTTGTCTCACTTGCCAGCACTTGGCCCAAATCCCCCTCACCCCTTCCTGTTCGTATACCCATCCAGATGCTTTTTAGATGCAGTAATTGTACCAGCCTCCACCACTTCCTCTAGCAGTTCATTGCATTCACGCATCACCCTCTGCCTGAAAAAGTTGCCCCTTAGATTCCTTTTATATATTTCCCCTCTCACCCTGAACCTAGCCCGTCCGGTTCTGGACTCCACTACCTCAGGGAAAAGACCTTGTCTGTTAAACCTATCCATACCTCTCATGATTGTATAAATCTCTATATGGTCACCCCTCAGCCTCAAGTAGCCCGAGCCCATTCAACCTCTCCCTTTAGCTCAAATCTTCCAATCCTGGCAACATCCTTGTAAATCTTTTCTGAAACCTTGCAATTTATACAACATCATTCCGATAGGGAGGAGACAAGAACTGCATGCAATATTCCAAAAATGGCTTATCCAATGTCCTGTACAGCCACAACATGACCTCCTAACTCCTCTACTCAGTGCTCTGATCAGTAAACGCAAGTAGAATAAACACCTTCTTCACTATCCTATTTACCAGGGATTATACTTTCAAGGAACTATGAACCTGGTCTCCAAGGTCTCTTTGTTCAGTAACACTCCCTCGGACCTTACCACTCAGTGCACCAAGATCCTTCTGGACATCAATGTCCCTCAGTACCCTCACTTTCTTCTTGAATTTGACTTGACCTCACACTTGTACAGATTACACTTGATTTGCCATTTCTCTGTACATCTTTCCAACTGATCAGTAACCTCCTGCAACCTTGGATCTCCATGCTCATTCCCCCCATCTCCACCAATTTTCATATCATCTGCAATAATTATCTTTGTGACTTCCTTTCGTTTCAATTGTGTGAGAATGTGTAACCAGACGGCAGAAAATCCCAGCAAGTGCTCACCCATTTAAGATGGAGATGAGGAGGAATTTCTTCACTCAGAGGGTTGGGAATCTGTGGGAATTCCTGACTGCAGGGGGCATTCCTGACTGCAGGGGGCTGTCGAGGCTTGGTCATTAAGAATATTTACAGCAGAGATAGTCAGATGTTTATTGGATCAGGGAATCAAGGGTTTTGTGGAAAAGGCAGGAATGTAGAGTTGGAGAGTATCAGGTCAGCCTTGATCTGATTGAAGGGCAGAGCATCCTCAATGGGCCAAATGGCCTCATTCTGCTCCGACATCTTATGGTCTTAACTCGAACTCAATATCTGCATTATAACACTATGGGTCTTTCCTCACAAACTCCTCTAAAATGGGACGATTGGATATTTATTATTACACAACATTTGAACTCCAATGGAGAATTTTGTTGCTGGCTCCTTGATATGATGTTATAGAAAACCATCTCGTATACAATCCAGGATTCCATCCATTACAGCCCTGATCCTCATTAGTTATCCAGTCGGGATGGAGACCACTGTCACACACAGTTACTGTACTGCCCTTGCTACAAGTACATTCAGTGTCCTGACTGTAACCATATTGACATTCCCATCACTGGTTGATTCCTTTAAAAGAATTCCAGCCAATGATTGCTGCAGCTACTTTTTCATTCCCAGCTCCATCCAAATAGACTCCAACTTTTGATCTTCAGTTCCACGTGGCTATCTCATTAATGCATTAACCTCATCCTTTCTTCACAACTTGTTGGATTTTTGCCTATCCTGCCTAGATCCCAACAACCCTTCAATATCCCTTCCCAGCCATAGTCATTCTGCAGCTACATCTCCAGAATGACGTTTCCATCATATCTGTTCACTGTCATTCCATCTGCCTTATGGCGAATGCAGGGTGTCATTACTCAGTAGTTGGAGGTTAAACAGATGGATAGAGGTTACAGAGATAGGGAGGCTTACAGGGACTTGAGGATTTTCGAGGTAAATCTGGGGAATAGTGTTCATGGGACAGAGGGGTTTGCGGATTGGAGGAATTTACAGAGGGAGAGGGAGCTGGATTAGATTCTGGAGATAGGGATAGGGATGGTTATTGGGAGAGGCAGGCAGACTGAGAGGCACTGACAGGGAGTGTTTCAGTAGGAGATTATTGTGTATATTGACAGAGATGTGGAAGGTTGTAGTGACTGCAGATATTTAAAGATATAAGAAGGCTTCTAGGTTCAGGAGGCTGCATAGATAGGAAGGCAATGGAGAATGCCAGGTTACTGGGCTGGAGACAGTTACACAAATGGGGAGGGTTGCACAAAATGAAAGAGGTTCCTGTGGTCAGGAAGGTCGGTGAGGAGAGGGTGAAGTTTAAATAGATTAAGATCGAAGATTAGTCGAACCATAAGGAGGTTACGATTTTTTTCATAGGTAAGGAAGGGTTGTAAGAGCTGGAGAAGTTTACCCAGATAGGGATGGATGGAGAGGTTAGAGACAAAACACATTTACATGGAGGGTGGCATTGGTAGGAGGAGCTTACAGGGATAGACAGGGATCGGCAATTACAGGGATGAAGGAATTTAGTATCTACTGGAGAAGGTTAGGGATTAGGGTGTCAGGGATTGGAGAACCTGACAGAGACAGACAGCATTGTGTGTACTAGAGGCGATTCCAAATAGAGGAAGGATTATCGGGGCTGTAGTATATTACAGAGATCACTAATAGAGTATGTGCCAAGACTGATGCCTGGGACCTCCTGTGCAGTCTCAGGGAGTTCCAGTAGAGCAGAGGTGACAGGAGGGCCCTCACAAGATGGTGGGAATGAGGCTGAGAATGTTGCTGTTCCTTGCCCAGCTCTGTATCTATGTCCTGTGTTCCAGGTCTGAATAAAGAAGGCCACTAACTCCACCCTGTGCTGTTTACTATGATTGATCTTACCGGCTTCAGGATTTACTGAAGACTCCAGATCTCCCTCTCCATCTCTCTCTGGCTGACCAAGCATCTTCAATGAGGTGATGGATGAGACAGGAGTTAGAAACATCCTGATTACCTGCATGAGAGAGAAATAGAGAGAATGGGAAATTAGACTGATGCAGTGAGGATAACTCATGTAGAGTAGCACTGAGTCCAGCAGAGATCACAAAAATCCCAGTCTCCATCCCTGGTCCGTACTGTGGTGGATCGGAAGATTCTTTTGGCTCTGGATCCGGAGTAGCTGTAAGAGTGAGAGACGCTGACAGGAGCAGCAATTAAACCCACACAGTGAGGGATACCAAATGGAGAGAGACTGAGTGATATCACCAGAGATTTCAGGATCAAACCATAGTGTCAGAAGAAGTGGGTCTGATGCAGTGGGCACTGCTACCAGTACTCAGGGAGGAGTCAGCTATTTTATTGAGATGGTTCATTGCTGGGGCCAATGTGTGTCCTGGGCAATCATATGACCAGGTCAATGTAGACTGCTTTAAACTGACACAGACAAGGAGGGACAGGGCTCATCTGAAAGGAAATTCCCAATTCCATAGAGAAATGTTCAAATATTGAAACATGGGGCTGAGGCTGAGGAAAAACAGGAAGAAACAGGAAGAGACTAAGTTTAACTAAAACTATACATCAGTAGATAGGTTTGTGACAGGAATTTGTGATTTCAAAAGTAAATTACTATTTCGTAATTTGAATGCACGAAGCATTTGTAATAAGGGATATGCTCGTGTGACTGTGATTTCTATCTAATCACCATCAGGGAGACGTGGTCACAGGGGTGAACAAAAGGTGGGGCATTAATATTCATGGCTACACAACATTGTGGAAAGTCAGGCAGAGTGGGAAGGAGAATGGGGAACTCTCATCGTTAGGGATAACAATGGTATTATATGTGGCCTCACACTATCAAACATTAGGAAACCAAATTCTGGGTAATAAGAGTCAGAACACAGAAGGTGAAGGGCAGTGTTAAGGCCCCATTACAGCATTACATTGTGAGGCATGGCATTGGACAGGGAATTATTGGAATTTATAACAAAGACAGTAGGACAACTGAAAGGGGAATCAGCTTCCCTATCTCACCATCTCATTGGCGGTGGGTCACAAACCAGGCTGACTCTCTCCCACTCTCACGGAGTATGTGTGTTGCTGTACAGGCCGATGTGGCCTTCCACACTTGGGGCAGAAGGTGGCCGTGGGATGGGGATGGGTGGGACGTTGGTGTGACAGCGCGCTCCTTGTGCTGTTTTCTCCTGGATTCCCCTTTATCCCCACATCAAGTGTCCAGCTGCTCGATGCCGTCCCACTGCTCCTCCCCCACTTTGGACGGTCTTGGCTCAGTAATTCCCAGGATTTACCAGACTTCATTAAGCGATGCACAGAAGACAAATTCTGAAGAAGCCAATGCTTTAGAAATATGGAAGTATTTGTTAAAGGGATCGCTATGAGTCTACTAGCAGGAGGAGTGCAGTCGGAAGGGGAATCAGATGATAGGAAGAGGGAGAGGTGAAGGTGCTGGAGGTGGTGAGAGTGTTACAGAGAGGGGCAAGGGCCTGAACGGTGTTACAAAGCCAGTACGGATTGCTGCGCTGGAGGGGATTACAGTGGTAGGGAGGAACACTTTTTTTTAATGTATTCATTCATTCGATAAGGATGTCACTGATTGAGTCAGCATTCTTTGCCCCACAGCTAATTTCCCAGAGGGCAGCTCAGAATCAGCCATATTGCTATGGGTCTGGAGTCACACGTGAGCCATGGTGTCAGATGTCAGGTAACAATGTCAGATGTCCTTCCCTAAAGGATAGACGTGAACTAGTTAAGTTTTTCCAGGTAATCAACACTATTCTTATGGTGGCCTCACTAATGTCCTGTACAGATATAACATGACATGGTATCCCAACTCCTAATCTCAATGCACTGACCAATGAAGGTAAGCATCCCAAACATCTGCTTCACCAACCTGTCTACCTGTGACACCACTTTCAAAGAACCTTTTACCTGCATCCCTGGGTCTCTGACTGTACAAGTCCAGCTCTGGTCAGCTTTACCAGAGTGCAACACTGTGTATTTCTCCACTTGCTATTCCTAAACTCACTGGCCCACTCTCAGATAATCCTCTTCACTGTCCACTTTACCACCACTTCCAGTCTCACTTACAAACTTGCTAACCATGACTCCTGTATTATCACCAAACCGTTCATATAAATGATGCACAACAGTTACCCAGCACCGAACTCCATGACACACCGTTGGTCACAGGACTTCAGTTTGAGCAGCAACTCTCTATGAGCATGCTCTGTCTCTTACCGTCAATCTAATTATGTTTCCAGTTGGTGAGTGATCCCTGGTTATGAGTGATCTAAACTTATTAACCAGTCTGCCGTGCAAAACCTTGTCAAAGGCCTTGCTAAAGTTAATGTGGACATCATCCACTGCTCTGCCTTGCTCTATCACTTTTCTACCTCCACAAACACTCAATCCAGTTTCTGAGACATAGTTTCCCGTGCACAAGGCCATGCTGACCATCGCTGATCCATCCTTGCCTTTCCAAATGCATGATGATCCTTTCTCTCAGAATCTCCTCCAACAACTTACCCACCTCTTCCATCAGTCTCACTGGTCTGTAGTGGCTGTTGATGATACAATTATCACTGTGAGGTGCCCTGTAAATTCCTCCCGAGCTTCTCACAGAGCGCTGGGATACATCTGATCATGTCCCAAGGTTTTATCAACCTTTTTTCATTTTAAACCATCCTGTTATCCAAGGTGAACTCTGTTCAATACATCACTATGTATTTTCCCAAGTTCCCGAGCTTCCAATCTTTCTCCAAAGTAAATCAAAATGCAGAATATTTGTTTCGAACCTCCCCCATCAGCAGTGATTCCTCATAGACAGCCTCATTGACCTTTCAGGGGCCCTATTCTCTCCTGAGCTAATATTTAACCCTTGTTGAAACTTATCAAAATGCTTCCTAAATTTCAAATATACTTCGACCTCTACTAGCCTCCCCCACCCTTATCTATTCTGCCTATTATGGTCACACCAAAATATAGAATCCAACAGATTTTTTTTTTTAATTCCCCTTTTATAAAACCACGCATCGCCCATTGCACAGACTGGGAGTGTTGTACGCAGTGGAAGAGATCACACTGATAGGGATGGTTTTAAAGACAAAGCAATGTTGAGTAATAATGGGGGTTGCAATGGTGACAGCAGGTTTCAGCAAGTTGCAGGATATAGACCTGAAGGAGGTTACACAGATAGCATGGCTTTAGGGTCTGATGGGGGCTACACAGTAAAGAGGCTGTAGTAACTGGAGGCAGTTACAAAGGTAGGGACAGTAATAGTGATAGGCAGACTTCACAAAAACGGGGAAGATTGTACGGCTGCAGGGAACTACAGACATGAGACGAGTTGTATCAACTTGATGATGAACACAGGCAGGGAGGGTTGAGAGGTTTGGAGCCGTTCACCATGATCGACAGGGGCACGGAGACTGGAAATGTTATTGAATTGCAGAAGTTTCAAATCACTGTAGGCAGTCAGAGATCATGATGGAGTGACAATGTCTGCTGGAGTTTCCTCAGATCTGGAGGATTGCAAGGACTTGATGATGTTGTATATGGAAGTAGGGTTGACGGGACTGAAGCTGGGAACAGAGATAGAGGGGTCAGCAGGGGATTAAAAATATGGTGGGTAGTGGTCTCTGGTGGAAGTTCCACATAGAGGGAAGTTTTGTGGAACTGCAGGATCCTGCAGAGATGTGGAGAGCTGGAGGGGTTTCACTGAGCAAAGAAGATTGGGAGGGGTGGAGCACTTTACTGTGATAAGGATGTTGTTAGGTTGGGGAGGTTTACACAGACAGGGATTGTTTAGGGACCGGAGCAGATGACAGAGGTAAAGACGGTTGTACAGATGGGAAGAACATACAGACATAAGGAGGGTAGTCGTGACAGTAGATGTTTATAGATACAGGAAGGTTTCGGTTGTGAAGGTTATTTAGACATGGAGGATGTGGAATCAGACAGATTTTCCAGGAGATAACAAGGGCAATTTTGGTTGGAGACAGTTTCACAGATAAGGGAGCATTACTAATCTTTTACAGTTGGTCAAAGTGGAAAGTGTTGTGGGGGACGGTGACGTTTACACAGATAGGGGTGAAAGAGCTGGAGAAGGTTATAGAAATGGGCGGTTAGATAGAGAGACTGGAGGAGCTTGCATTGACAGGGAGTGTGCTGGCGACGGTTGGATGTCACGCAGATAGGGAAGTGGATTGGATGAGTCAGGCATTGGAGCGGGTTCTACAGATCGGAATGCTGCAGGGACCTGAGAGGATTGTAGGGTCTTCACAGATTGATTGTGTCAATCAGTCTGGTGAGCTAGGTGAGGTAGATATGGAAAGCTTAAATCCAATGTATACCATTTTCACTTTCCGGACCAGAACTTCAATATCCCTCATAAGCCACGAATCCCTAAACCTGCCAGCTTTTCCCTTCACTCTAACAGGGAAAAATTTGTCCTGGATTCTTAATATCAGACTTTTAAAAGGCTCCCATTTGCCAGTCATTCCTTTTCCTTCAAACAGACTCACCCAGTTGATGGGAGCATGATGTGGAGGAGCCTGTGGTGACTGGGATGGGCAAAGTTAAAAATCACACAACACCAGCTTCCAGTCCAGTGGGTTTATTTGGGAGCGATTGGTTTTGGTTCGCTGCTTTATCAGGTGGTTGTGGAGCACAATCATAAGGCACAGAATTTATAGCAACAGGATTGCAGTGTCATGGAATGTAATAACAAACACGTTTAGTTTAAGTTTTCATCTTTTAGGATGATCATCTGCACTTTGAAAGCTGGTGCTGTGAGATAAACCTGTTGGAGTATAACCTGGTTTTGTGTTATTTTTAATTCACCCAATCGACCTCTGCTCGATCCTGACTAATGGCCCCAAACCTGTCCCTGTTCCAGTTTCACACCTTAATCTGTGGATCTGTCTGATCTTTTTCCATAACTATGTTAAAACGAAGACAGTTGTGGTCACTGGACCCAAAGTGCTCTCCCACTGACACTTCAGTCACTTGCCCGACCACGTTTTCTGAGGGGAGGTCCAGTGTTGCACCCGCCTGAGTAGAGTTGGGCCTTGTTAGAGTTGCATCTTGATTTAGGAAACGTTCTTGGACACATTTGACAAATTGCACTCAGTACGGGCCTTTTACTCTCTGGGTGGTCCAGTCAATACTAGGAAAATTAAATTCTCCAACCAATACTACTCTATTATTCCGACTGTTATCACCAATCTCTCTACACATCAGCTCCTCTAGTACCTGCTGGCTATTTGGGGGTCTATAATACCATCCCAACAGAGTGACCACCCCTGGTTTGTTTCTAAGTTCTAAACATGTGGCCTCATTTGTTGACTCTCTGAGCATATCCTTTCTAATCACTGTTGTTATGTCCTCCCTTATCAAAAGGACAACTCCCCTCCTCACTTACTTGTCCTTCTATCCCACCTGTAGTTTCTGTATCCTGGAACACTGAGCTGCCAGTCCGGCCCTTCTCTCAGCCATGTTTCGGTTATAGCTATAATATCCCAGTCCCCAGAGCAAATCCATGCTCTGAGCTCATCTGCCTTACCAGTCAGGCCTCATGCATTGAAATAAATGCCCTTTAAACCAGAAGTCTTTTCCCTCCCTCGTCTGTGCCCCTGGATATCCTGAATAGGAAACTTGCTTTTGATGGCTAATGTATTTTCCGCTGACTTTTCGATGGTCCCTCTCTTAGTCAGAGTCCCAACCTCCTGCCAAACTAGTTTAAACCTCCCAGGGTAACACGAGCAAATCTTCCCGCAGTGATACTGGTGCCCCTCTGGTTCAAGTCTAACCCATCCCCCCCGCCCCATTCAGGTCACTTTTACCCCAGGAGAGATCCCAATGATCCAAGAACTGAAAACCCTGCCCCCTCCAACAGCTCCTCAGGCATACATCCACCCCCCGGCCTATCTTTCTATGTCTATCCTCACTGGGGCATGTGGCACTAGGAGTAATCTAGAAATCACTGCCCTTGAGGTCCTGCTTTTTAACTTCTTACCTAACGCCTGATACTCATTTCACAGGACCCGATCCCATTGTGTTCATGAAGAGGGAGTAGTAAAGGCCGCAAGTCCAGCGAATACAGATCAAACGATATTGTGAGTTTGATGAAGAAAACCAGTGCAATAAAACCAGGTGAAGCCATTCACAAGGATAGGGAGTGCAACGGGGTCCTTAGAAATGGCTGTGAAATAATCTTGTCAGATACTATGAAGGAAAAGCCACAAGGTACTTTGTCAGTATAGTTAGAATAAAAGGGTAACTGAGGAAAGGGTGAGGCCTATTAGAAACCAAATAAACAACCTGTGCATGGAGCCTGAGGAAGTAGGTGAGGTCTTCAATTAATACTTCCCATCTGTATTCATGCAGGAGAAAGACATTGTAGCCGGGGATTTCAAACGGGGAAGGTGAGGTTCTATAACATGTTAACATCAATAAGGAGGAGGTACTAAATATTTTCACAGGCATAAACAGGTGGAGAACTCCCCAGTGCCCAATGAAATGTATCCCAGGCTGCTATGGGAAGTAAGAGAGGAGATTGCTGGGGCCTGGTGGATATATTTAATACTTTGCTGGCCACAGGTGAAGTGCCGAATGACTGGAGGATCACGAATGTGGTTCATTTTTTTTTTCTTTCGTTTGGTGTGTGATCAAAACAGTGAAGGGGAGGGTAGGAATCTCCTGTTTATTTTTTTTTCTCTTTTTTGTAGGGGACTGCTGCGTGCAGCACCCTGATCTCCTGTTTTTTTTTCTTAAATTTAACCCCCACACTACCACCTAAGTGCGGTACGAATGTGGTTCATTTGTTCAGGAAGGGCAGCAGGGATAGGCCAGGTAATTACAGAGCAGATAGTCTGACAGCAGGGGGAGGGATATTATTGGATACCACTCTGAGGATGAATCAACACTTGCAAATGCAAGGATCAAAAGAAAAGAGCCCATGGGATCCAAAGCAAGTTGGCAAATTGGATACAAAATAGGTGGATAATCTTTTTCGTGTTTGAAATTGTTTCACCAGCGGGTGTACCACAGGGATCTGTGCAGGAACGATCACTGGTTATTCTGGGGAATAATAACTTCGATGTGAAAGCAGAAAGTATCATTAGTCGGTTTGCAGATGACATGGAAGGTGAGGGTGTTGTTCACAGTTAGGGGGATGGTCTCAGGCTACAGTCTGATGACGATCAGATGATAATCTGAGCAGAGTGTAGTTCTGATCGATGTGAGGTCAGACCCTGTGGGAGGTATGATAAGCGAAGGACAGACGTAATGAGTGTTCGGACCTTGCGGAGTACTGAGGAACACAGGGACCTGAATGGACAACTCAAAGATCGCTGAAGGTGTCAGCACAGGTGGACCGGGTGGGAAAGGCACCTGAACTGGGAGCGGGAGGGGGACTCATATCCTAGTGGGGCGAATTGCTGGAGCTGCTAGAGAGGATACAATCTAATCTGGCAGGGTGTTGTATCTTAAACAGTCGAAGGATCAGAAAGAAGATTGAGGCTGGTACACAAGTTAAAGAGAGCCATTTCAAGAGATAAGGCAGGAAAGTACATAGCAGGGAATGGGCGAAAACTGATGATTAAACTGCATTTATTTCAATGCAAGGGGCCTGACAGCTAAGGAAGATGAACTCAGGACATGGATTTGAACATGGGACTGGGAGATTATAGTTATTACAGAAACACAGCTGAGGGAGGGGCAGGACTGGCAGTTCATTGTTTCAAGGTAGAGGGACTGCAGGAAGCATCGAAGGGGAGGCAAGAGAGGACGCGTGGTGATGTGTTTTGATTGCATGACTCATCCCAGCAGTACTTACAGAGGATATTCCTGTGGGATCACCCAGTGAAGCTATGTTAGTGGAACTGAGAAATAAGAATGGGTCATCACTTCGATTTGATTGTCCTACTAATCCCTAATAACAAGTGCCAAACTGAGGAACAAATATGTCGGGGGATCTCAAATGTCAATCATAATATTGGGGCTGTTATGATAGATGTTTTTTTAACTTTCCAGCGTTTGCAAGGGAAGAATTTGGGAATTAATTTCCAGTAAACTCCCAATCAATATATAAACGGCCTGAAAACAGAATTGGGCAAAACCTGACCTCCCTTTGGGAAACAAGGTAGGGAAAGGGACTGAGGTGTTAGTGGGAAAGCATTTTGCCAAAGTGACCACAGTTCTATTAGTTTGAAAACAGCGATGGAAAAGGACAGGGCTGGTCCATAGGTTCAAGTTATAAAATCGAGCCAGACCAATCTTGATCGTATCAGCCAGGAACTTTCAAAAGGTGATTGGGGAGTCTACTTGCAGGGAAAGGGAAGTCTGGCAAGTGAGAATATTTTAAAAGTGAGTTAAATTGAGCGATCAGCGCCAGCATGTTCCTGTTTGTGTGCAAGTCAATGCTGACAGCATTCGGAAACACTGGCTGTCCATTGAGGGTCTAGTCAAGGAAAAGGGGGCACGTGTCAGGTATAGCCAGCTGGATCAAGGGAATCCCTGAGGAGCACAGGGGCTGGAGGATGGAAATCAGGAATGCAAAAAGAAGACATGAAATCGCATCGGCAAAGAAGGATGAGTACAATCCAAAACTGATTTTAGATAATATAGATACAATAAGAGTAAACGACTAACTCGGGACAAAGTAGGGGCCCTGAAAGATCAATAAAGCCGTCGATGTGCATGACTTCTGGATATGGCTAAGGTCCTAAACAAATTGTTCATTCCAGGACTTACTGTGCACCAAGACTGGGGAACTCAGATTACGACGTTACAACACAATTGGAGTACTCTGTGCAATTCTAGTCTCCCTGCTGTCAGAAGGATGTTGTGAAACTCGAAAGGGTTTAGAAAAGATTAATAAGATGTTTCCAGGGTTGTTGCTGAATAGGCTGGAGCTATTTTCCCTGGAGCGTCGGAGACTGAGGGGTGAACCGACAGACATTTATATAAACGTGTTTATATACATTTACCTCTTCACCTAACACTATGGGCAATTTAGCATGGCCAATTCACCTAACCTGCACATTTTGGACTGTGGGAGGAAACTGGAACACCCAGAGGAAGCCCACACAGACACGGAGAGAATGTGCAAACTCCACACAGACAGTTGGCTGAGGCAGGAATTGAAGCCGGGTTTCTGGTGCTCTGGAGAAGCAGTGCTAACCACTGGGCCATCGTGCCACCCCAAGCAGGGGAGTGGAGAAATCCTGGTAGTAAAAGACCTGTGAGCTTTACTTTGATTCTGGGTAAACTGTTGGAAAGGCTTGTAGGGGATCGGATTTATAATCATCTGGAGATGAGTTAGTTGATTAGGGATAGTCAAAACGGTTTTGTGAGGGGCAGGTCGTGCCCTCACAAACCTTATTGAGTTCTTTAAGAAGGTGAACAAAGAGATGGATGAGGGTAAAGCAGTTGATGTGGTATATATGTATTTCAGTAAGGCTTTTGTTAAGATTCCCCGTGGTAGGCGATTGCCGATAATATGGAGGCATGGGATTGTGGGTGATTTAACAGTTTGGATCAGAAATTGGCTCACTGAAAGAAGGCAGAGGGTAGTGGTTGATGGGAAATATCGATCCTGGAGTTCTGTTACTGGTGGGTACTTCCTGGATGTGTTTTGGGTCCACTGTTGCTGTCATTTATATAAATGTCCTGTATGAGGGCATTGAAGGATGGGTTAGTAAATTTGCAGAAGACACTAAGGTCGGTAGAGTTGTGGATAGTGACGAAGGATGTTGTAGGTTACAGAAAGGTATAGATAAGCTACACAGCTGGACTGAAAGTTCGCAAATGGAGTTTAATGTGGAAAGGTGTGAGGCGATTCACTCTGGAGGGAGTAACAGGAACACAGGGTTCTGGGATAATGGTAAGATTGTTTGTAGTGCAGATGAACAGAGAGATCTCTATGTCCGTGCACATAGATCCTTGGAAGTTTCCACCCAGGTTTTGGGTTTTTTTTTGGAAACCATTCAGTGTGTGAGCTTGTCTTAGTAGAGGGATTGAGTTTCGGAACCATTAGATCATGCTGCAGCAGTACAAAAGTCTGGGTGTGGCCACATTTGAGTAGATTAGATTAGATTACTTTACAGTGTGGAAACAGGCCCTTCGGCCCAACAAGTCCACACCGACCCGCCGAAGTGTAACCCACCCATACCCCTACATTTACCCCTTACCTAACACTACGGGCAACTTTGCATGGTTAATTCACCTAACCTGCACATCTTTGGACTGTAGGAGGAAACCGGAGCGCCCGGAGGAAACCCACGCAGACACGGGAGAACGTGCAAACTCCACACAGTCAGTCGCCTAAGGCGGGAATTGAACCCGGGTCTCTGGCGCTGCGAGGCAGCAGTGCTAACCACTGTGCCACCGTGCCACCCAAGGTTACTGCATTACAGGATTTAAAATCACACAACACCAGGTTATAGTCCAACAGGTTTAATTGGAAGCACACTAGCTTCCGGAGCGACGCTCCTCCATCAGGTGACAGCGGAGGGCTCGATCGCAACACAGAATCCACAGCAACAATTTTCAGTGTGATGGAACCGAAACCACACATTGAAAATTTGACTGTCTGTCAAGCCTTCCATCTGCTAGAACACAGCGAGTTTCGCCCCTTCCATGTGTAAATCACAAAACCCCTTCCAAAAGTTGCATTCCCGGGCCAGCCGTCAACAATGGTGATAGCTAGATAACACACTGAAGGTGGACGGACAGCACGGGGGGGGGGGCAACACCTTCAGTGTGTTGTCTAGCTATCGCTGTCGCTGTGTTTTGAATGAACAACATCGCTGCAGTAAGGTAGATGGATTTGTGACACAGAGATAAAAGAGATTTAGACACCAGGGAGACATGGATAGAGGGTGAACAAAAATATTCAGTAGGTCATATTCTTGTGCAAACTCAGGCAAAATGGGTAAACCAAACAATTATTGTCAACAAAGGCATTACAGAGAAAGCAATTGGCTGCAGATCATGAAGTAGAGTCAGTCTGAATGTAAATTCTGGCTACTACTTGCCAAGGACACAAGCAGCAGAACATTTTAGCCACCGAACAGCATTCCATTGCTCATCACAGCATCACACAGGAACTCATTGGATTTTTAATAAAGGCATTATGATAATTTTGGAAAACTTCAATATTCGTATAATCTGGGACAATCACACGGGCAGCATTGATATTGGAAGAGGAGTTAGGTTATTTCTTTTCCAGTGTTTCTTTGAAAAACACATTGTGCAACTGGCTAGGGACATAACTATCGCAGAGCGACCGTGTAATGAAACTTAGTGAATGAGTAATGTCACCTGCAGAGATCCTTCGGGAAATTGTGATAAAGTGCAGTTTAAATAAACATAAAGTTTTAAAGTGAATCACAGAAAGGACAAGCTACAACTAGAAACAAAAGTAGCCAATTACATGAGTTTGAGAGGAGAACTGACCAAGGTAAACAGGCTGAACAGACTGAAACATGTGTCTGTAAATGAACAGTGGAAAACATTTAAAGGAACAGTATAAAACACTCAACAAAAGGACATTTTATTGAAACAGTAAAACCCTCAGCAAGAAATCCCCACTGATCCCTCACTCAGGACAAAAGGGATCATACTCGATTATGAGGCTGAGAAGATCACCACAAAATACTTAAAATTTTGAAGTGAGAGAGTGCTTCGGGAGTAAATGTCAAATGGATTGCAAAGGGTCTGCTAGCAGACGAGGGCTGTGGGAAGGGGAATCATTGTCAGGGTTTATTGACATGACATGAACAGGGAGAGGTGAAGGTGCTGGAGGTGGTGAGATGTTACAGAGAGTGGTCAGGGCCTAAACGGTGTTACAAAGCCAGTACGCATTGCTGCAGCTGGAGGGGTTTGCAGAGGTAGGGAGGGACATGTGTATTTTTATTTATTCATTCATGGGATGAGGGTGTCACTGCCTGGACGAACATTCTTTGACCCCACTGGTAATTATCCAGAGGGCAACTTGGAGTCAGCCATATTGCTGTGGGATGGAGTCACATATCATCCAGACTTGGTTAGAATATCAGATGTTCTTCATTTAAGGAGGTCAGTGAACCAGGTGAGTTCTTCCTACTGAACAACAATGTTTTTATGATAGCCTCAGCAATGACTTTTAGAGATACACCATGACATCCGGACTCCTACTCTCAATGCTCTCCACAATGAAGGTAACCATCCCAAAGACCTGCTTCACCAGCCTGTCTACCTGTGACACCACATTCAAAGAACTGTGTACCTGCATTCCTGGGTCACTGACTGACAACACTACCCAGGGTCTGAGCATTAACTGTACCAGTCCCACCCTGGTTTGTTTCACCAAAATGGAACACTTCACATGATCTAATTAAACTCCATCTGCTATTCTTCAGCCCACTATCCCAGCAGTACTGTTAATCTTGTTGTATCATATATAATCTTCTCCACTAACCACTTTACCACCAATGTCAGTGTCACCCAAGAAGCTTACTTACCAAGAAACCAATATTCCCATCCAAAACATTTATCCAAATGACAAACACCAGTGGACCCCCTACACCGCTGGTCACATGACTGCAGTCAGAAAAACAACATGACACCCATCACTCTCTGTCTAAAACCATCAAGCAAATTTTGTATCCAGTTCACTAGCTCCTCCTGAATGCCATATCCTTTTACACTGATCTGAGCTTATTACCCAGTTTACCACACAGAACATAGAACACAGAACAGTTCCGCCCAAGACCCTTCAGCAATGATTTCATGCCAACCTATTATCCAACTGTAAGATCAAACTAACCTACATACCCTTCATTTTACTATTATCCATGTATCTGCCTATTGAATGTGTCTAATTTTACTATCACCATTGGCAGTGCATTCCAACCACCTACCATTCTCTATCCTCGTATCCATCCTCCAATCACCTTAAAATTATGCCGCCTTGCAATTGCCATTTACTCCATGGGAGGAAAAGTCTCTGACAATTCACTCTCTCTGTGCCTCTCATCACCTTGCTCAGCTCTACCAAGTCACCTTCTTCACTCCAATGAGAAAAGCCTTAGCTCCCTCAAACTTTCTTCATAAGAAATGCCCTCCAGTCAGCATCCTGGTAAATCTCCTGTGTACACTCTCTAAAACTTGCACATCCTTGCTGTAAAAATGGGACCAGAACTGAACACAATATTTCAAGTATGGTCTCACCAGGACGCTATAAAGATGCAGTAAAACCTCACGGCTCTTAAAATCAATCCCCTTGCTAAGGAAAGCCAACATAACATATGCCTTTTTAACAACCCTATCAACGTGCGTGGCAACTTGAGGGAATAATGGACATAGACCCCATGATCTCTCTGTTCCTCCATACTGCCAAGTATTCTGCCCTTCACCCAGTATTCTGTATTCAAATTCGACCTTCCAGAATGAATCACTTCACACTTTTCCAGATTGAACTCCATCTGCCACTTCCAGCCCAGCTCTGCATCCTGTCAATGTTCCATCGCAACCTACAACAGCCCTCCACATTACCCACCACTCCACCAACCTTCATGTGATTGGCAAACTTACTAACCCACTCTCCAACATCCACATCCAAGTCATTTATAAGAATCACAAAGAACAGAGTCCCAGAGCCAACTGTTACAGAACACCACTGGTCACTGAGCTCCAGGCTCAATACTGTCCATCTGCTGCCACCCTCTGTCATCTCTGAGCCATCCAATCAGACAGATTTCCCTGTATCCCAATCATCCTTTTTTTCTGAATGAGCCATCAACATATTATGCCATATCCTCAAAGAATTCAATAAGGTTTGTGAGACATGACCTGACCCCTCACAAACCCATGCTGACTGTCTAAAATTTAACCATGATTTTCCAAGCAGTTATAAATCCTGTATATAGAGTCCCCGCCAATAATTTGCACACAACAAACATTAGATTAAATCTGTAATTCCCAGGATTCTACCTCCGTAACATGGCCCAGACTCTACAAATCTTCACTCCTCTGCCAAGTTCCCCAGAAGGGCACTGGAGGGTGGAGGGAGTTACAGAGATACGGAGGAATATCAGGACAAGAGGGTTTTGCAGACATTAGGACGGTTGCAGTGCCAAAATGAGGCTTCAGTAATTGTGAGGTTTTATGGTGATGAAGGCATTTGAGGACGGAGCGAAGGAGGATTGGAAGGAAATGAGAGATTTCACAGTTTTATGTGTTTCGTTAAGACTTCAAGAGGTTACTGAGTCGGGGAGGTTTAAGCACTGGAGGTTGTTACATAAACATGGTTTTGGTTGAAATGGCAGGAAGAGGATTCAGGAAGCTGGAGAGTATGGGGTCTGAACGAGGTTACACAAATGGGAAGAGTTGTCAGAGGTGGAGGTGTTTACAGAGACAGCAATAGCCTGATCTGGAGCAGAGGAGCCAGATTGGGAGGGATGTGGGGACTGGAGATGGTTTCACAGGGAGGGAGGACTAGAGGGCCTCAAGAGGTTACAGAAATGTGGAAAGCTATAGGGCCTGCAGGAGTTCATGGAGTTGGGGAGGAGGGAGGGATGGAGCAGTTTACATGGATAAGGAAGTTCGTAGGAAAGGTCTGATCACAGACAGGGACTATTTAGGGAATAAAGCAGATTACAGAGATAATGTAGGATGTATAGACTGTAAGAAAAACACACATATGGAGGGTAATCGGGACTGAACAGGTTTAGAGATATCGAAAGGCTTCGGTTCTGGGGTTATTTAGACATGGAGGGTGTGGAATCGGACAGATTTTCCTGGAGATAAGAACAGCAATTTTGGTTGTAGATAGTTACACAGATAAAGGAGCATTAGTAATCTCCTCCAGTTTGGCCTAAGTGGGGAAGGGTTGTAGGGGAGGTTGTTATTAACACAGATAGGGGTGTAAGAGCTGGAAAACTTTATGCAGATGAGTAGATAGATGGAAATACTGGAAGAGCTTCCATTGACAGGGTTGGTGATAGTGCTGAGAGCATGTTACACAGATCGCGGTTCCTTTAGGAACTGGATCGAGAGAGTCACAGGGACTGGAGTGGGTTCTACAGATCGGAGTATGGCAGAGGCCTGAGAAGATTATAGGGTCTCCACAGATTGATTGTGTCTTTAGGGCTGGAAGAGTTTAGGTAGATACGGAAACTTTAAACCCAATGTATACCATCTTCATTTCCAGACCAGAGCCTCAATATCCCTCATCAACCAGGGATCCCTAAACCTGTCATTTTCCCTTCACCCTAACAGTTACATACTGACTCTGGATTTTCAGTATCACACTTTTAAAAGCCTCCCATTTTCCAGTCGTTTCTTTCCTTCAAACTGACTCACCCACTCAACCTCTGCTAGATCCTGTTTCATGGCCCCAAAACTGGCTGTGTTCCAGCATAGCTCCTTAACCTGTGGACCTCTCCTATCGTTTTCCATAGTTACGTTAAAACTAAGACAGTTGCGGTCACTGGACCCAAAGTGCTCTCCGACTGACACTTTCTGACCTTGTTTTCTCAGGGGGCGGGGGGGTCCAATGTTGGGCCCACCTGAGTAGAATAGGATGATATACATATTGATCTAGGAAACTTTCTTGGACACATTTGACAAATTCAAACTGATACGGGCCTTTTATTCTCCGAGTGGCCCAGTCAATCTAGGGGAAATTAAAATCTCCAATCAATACTACTCTCTTATACCTACAGCTGTCCACAATCTCTCTACACAGCTGCTCTTCTCATACCCGCTGGCTATTTGCGAGTCTGTAATACATTCCCAAAGTGACCACCCCCTTCTGCTTTCTAACTCCTAACCATATGGCCTCCTTTTAATGACTCTTTCGGAGTATCCTCTCTGAGCACTGTTGTTATGTTCTCCCTTATCAAAAGCGCAACTCCCCTTCCTCACTTACATGTATTTTCTGTCATGCCTGCACCCTCTGTATCCGGGAACAGTGAGGTGACAGTCCTGCCCTTCTCTCAGCCATGTTTCTGTTATGGCTATAATATCACAGTCCCCAAACCCAATCAATGTTCTGAGCTCGTCTGCCTTACCAGTCAGGCCTCATGAAATAAATGCCCTTTCAACCAGAAGTCTTTTCCGTCCATTGACTGTGCCCATGGATATCCTGAATAGGAAACTTGCTCTCGGTGGCTGGTGTATTTTCCTCTGACTGGCCAATGGTCTCTCTCTTTTTCAGAATCCCAATTCCCTGGCAAACTAGATTAAGCCCTCCCAGGTAACACTAGCAAATCTTCACCCCCAGGTTGCTACTGCCCCTCTGGTTCAAGTCCTACACGTCTCCCTTGTCCAGGTCACCTCTACCTCAGAAGTGATCCCAATGATCCAAGACATAAAAGTCCTTCCCCCTCCAACAGCTCCTCAGGCACTCATCCATCCGCCTTGTCTTTCTATTTCCATATTCACTGGCAAGCGGCACTGGGAGTAATCTGGAGCTCACTACCCTTGTAGCCCTGCTTTTTACCTTCTTACCTAACTCCCGATACTCACTTGACCAGAACCCATCCAATGTATCTATGTCATGT
Organism: Chiloscyllium plagiosum; assembly: GCF_037043375.1. Taxonomy (NCBI): domain Eukaryota; kingdom Metazoa; phylum Chordata; class Chondrichthyes; order Orectolobiformes; family Hemiscylliidae; genus Chiloscyllium; species Chiloscyllium plagiosum. Next base: position 69,515,932 of record NW_028270175.1, on the reverse strand, counting down.
ATACTGATGTGCACAATTACCACTGGTTGTTCACCCTCCCCCTGGAGAAAGGGGCAAAACCTGACCTCCCCTTGGGGAAAAAGGTAGCGAAAGGGACTGAGGTATAAGTTGGGGATAGTTTTGACAAAGTGACACAACTGTATTAGGTTGAAAACAGTTATGGAAAAGGACAGGCCTGGTCCACAAGTGAACCATCAACATTGTCCTGCCCCAATCCAGAAGGTTTCGGTCAAGAGCTTTTAACAGTTGATTGTGGAGACGATTTGCAGGTAAAGGGACCTCAGGCAGGTGGGATACTTTCAAAAGAGAGATAAAATGAGAGTTCAGGGTCAGGATATTTCTGTTCGTGTGAAGGACAATGCTGATTACAAGTAGAAAATTCTGGATGACTAGGGATATTGAGGTTCTGGTCAAGAAAAAGGCAGTCCATGTCATATATGGCCAGCTGGATTCCACGAAGAACATTGTGGGTACAGTAATACACTGAAGAGGGAAAGCAGTAGGGCAAACAGGAGACCTGAGAAAACCTTGGCTGATAATGCTGAGTAAGATCCAAAGGAATTTGACATGAATACTAACAACAGAAGATTAACTAGAGACAGAATGTGCCCCATTAAAGATCAATGGGATAATCCATGTGTGGAACCACAGAAGATGGGTGAGATCCTTGACGAAAATTTCACATCAGTACTTAAAGACTGGGGAAGTCAGGGAAATAAAGTCTTCAAAAGACTCCGCATAATAGAATATGAGGAGATGGAGTTTTAAAAACGCATTAACAAAGACAAATCTCTCGAGCTAATCATGTATATCCAAGGACATTGGGGGAAACTCAGGAAGAATTGCCCCTTAAAGAGGTATTTACATCAGTGACAGCCACGGGTGATGAGCTGGAAGCCTGCAGGATGTTTAACGTTGTGTCAGTATTTAAAACTGCTGTGAGAGAAAGCCAGGCACTAAAAGACCAATTGGCTTGATGTTAGGGGTGCGTACGGTGTTGGAGGGGGCTCTGAGGGACAGGAGTTACGTGCATTTCGAAAGGCAAGGGTTGATTAGGGACAGTTAACGCAAAGTACGCAAGTAGTGTCTCACAAACTTGCCTGAGTTTGTTGAAGGCGTGACTAAGAAGATAGAAGAAGATAGAACAGGAGACTGTGTTTATACTGACCACAACAAGGCCTTGGACAAGGTTTAGCGTGGAACACTGGTTAGTAAGGTTAGATCACATGGGATCAGGGAGAGCTAGCCAACTGGATACAAAATTGGCTTGACAGTAGGAAACAGTGGTGGGAGAGGGTTGTTGTGCAGACTGGGGGCCTATGACCAGCGGTGTGCCTTAAGGAACAGTGCTACATCCACTGTTTTGCATCATTTACAGAAAATATTTCTGTAAGAGCATAGGAGTCATTGTTAGTAAGTTTGTTGATAAAGGTCCTTATATAACACGGGTTATAGTGGGCTGGGAATACAGTTACCGAAGGCGATCACGAACAACTGAGCCAGTGGGCCAAGGAATGTAAGATGGAGTTGGATTAAGGTGATGGATTTTGTTAAGGCAAACTAGGGAGGACTAACAGTTAATGGTCGGGCCTTGGGCAGTGTTGTGGAACAGAGAGAGACCAGGGGTACAGTTACATTGTTCCTTGGAAGTGGCATCGCAGGTGAACAGGCTGGGGAAAGTGACATCAGGCACACTTGCCCTCATGGGTCAGAGCATTGAGGACATGAGCTGGTACATCATGATAGGGCTGTACAAGACATTGCTGGGTCCCCAGTTGGAGTACTGCATGGAATTCTGATCCTCCTGCTTTAGGAAGCATTTCCCGAAACTGTAAATGGAGCAAGGATTGACGAAGATGCTACTGATACTAAAGGATTTGAGAGAAATGGAGAAGCTGGATAAGCTGGAAAGCAACATCGGGGAATGAGATAGCTTTGGCTGATAAGGTTAAGGAGAATGCTAGGAAATTCTAAAGCACACACATACAAAAAGCAACTAGAGAGACAATAGGGCCCCGCAAAGATCAATAAGGCCATCCGTGTGTGGAACCACAGGGGAGGGGTGGGACCCTAAATGAACATTTTATGTCAGAATTTCCTGTGGACAAGTCAGTTAAAGAAACAATGATGGTTTGTAAAGAGTCCCCATTACAGAAGAGGTGGTGCTGGAGGTCTTCAAACATAAAGGTAGAGAAAGCCCTAGGTCCTGAACAAGTGTATCCCAGAACATGTTGCAAAGTAGTGGCAGGGACCCAAGCAGAACTATTTGCATCATTGTCCTTCGATGATACAAATCGCAGGACGATGATTAAAACCACGAGGGATACAGGTAAGGTGATTAGCCAACGTTTTTACCCCAGGGTAGCGGAGTCCATAACTAGATTGGATCGAAGTGCAGAAGGAGGAGGTGTTAGCAATTCTGCAAAGTCCAAAAATAGATAAGACCCCGAGGTCGAATGGGATTTACCCTCGGATTCTCTGGGAATCCAGGAAGGAGATTGCCAAGCCTTTGGCTTTGAGGTTTATGTCGTCAATGTTTACAGGAATAGTACCAGAAGGTTGGAGGAGAGCAAATGTTATCCCCTTAGATTAGATTACTTACAGTGTGGAAACAGGCCCTTCGGCCCAACAAGTCCACACCGACCCTCTGATGAGCAACCCACCAAGACCCATTTCTATCCATTTACCCCTTCACCTAACACTATGGGCAATTTACCATTGCCAATTCAGCTAACCTGCACATTTTGGACTGTGGGAGGAAACCGGAGCACCCGGAGGAAACCCACAGACACGGAGAGAATGTCCAAACTCCACACAGACAGTTGGCTGAGGCAGGAATTGAACCCGGGTTTCTGGTGCTGTGAGGAAGCAGTGCTAACCACTGTGCCACCGTGCCACCCCAAACAGGGGAGTGGAGACAATCCTTATAGTTAGAGACTTGCGAGCTTTACTTTGAATCTGGGTAAAGTGTTGGAAAGGCTTGGAGGGGATAGGATTTATAATCATCTGGAGATGAGTTAGTTGATTAGGGATAGTCAAAAAGGTTTTGTGAAGGGTAGGTTGTGCCCTCACAAACCTTAATGAGTTCTTTATGAAGTTGAACAAAGAGATGGATGAGGGTAAAGCAGTTGATGTGGTGTATATGTATTTCAGTAAGGCATTTGTTAAGGTTCCCCATGGTAGGCTATGCCGATAATACAGAGGCATAGGTTTGTGAGCGGTTTAATAGTTTGGATCAGAAATTGGCTCACTGAAAGAAGGCAGAGGGTAGTGGTTGATGGGAAATATCGATCCTGGAGTTCTGTTACTGGTGGGTACTTCCAGGATGTGTTTTGGGTCCACTGTTGCTGTCAATTATATAAATAACCTGGATGAGGGCATTGAAGGATGGGTTAGTAAATTTGCAGAAGACACTAAGGTCGGTAGAGTTGTGGATAGTGACGAAGGATGTTGTAGGATACAGAAAGGTGTAGATAAGCTGCAGAGCTGGACTGAAAGTTCGCAAATGGAGTTTAATGTGGAAAGGTGTGAGGCGATTCACTCTGGAGGGAGTAACAGGAACACAGGGTTCTGAGATAATGGTAAGATTGTTGGTAGTGTAGATGAACAGAGAGATCTCTATGTCCATGTACATAGATCCTTCAAAGTTGCCACCCAGGTTTATGGGTTTTTTTTAAGAAGCCATTCAGTGTGTGAGCTTGTCTTGGTAGAGGGATTTTTTTCAGAACCATTAGATCATGCTGCAGCTGTACAAAACTCTGGGTGTGGCCACATTTGTTCAGGAAGGATGTGCAAGCTTTGGAAAGGATTCAGAGGAGATTTACTAGGAAGTTACCTGGTATGGAAGGAAGGTCTTATGAGGAAAGGCTGAGGGACTTTAAGCTGTTTTTGTTCAAGAGAATGTGTTTGAGGTCAATTAATGGAGACACATAAGATAATCAGCAGGTGAGATGGGTTGGACAGTGAGAGCCTTTTATCTTGGATGGCGATGCCTAGCACGAGGGGAGTTAGCTTTACATTGAGGTAGATATTATTATTAATAAATCGATATGGGACAGATGCCAGAGGAAGGTTCTTTACTCAGAATAGTCGGGGCATGGAATGTAATGCCTGCAATAGTGGTAGACTCGCCAACTTTAAGGGCATTTAAACGGTCATTGGATAGACATATGGACACGAATTGGAATAGTGTTGGTTTGGTGAGCTGCAGATTGGTTCCACACGTTGGCGCAAAATCGAAGGCTGAAGGGCCTGTATTGCGCTGTCATGTTCTGTGTTCCAATGGGCATAAATATGAGATGGGAGAGGAAAGACTTAAAAGAGATTTTAGGAGAAAATATTCTACACAGAGGATGGTGCAGTTATGGAATGAGCTTCCAGGGGAAGTGGTAGAGAGAAGTACAATTACAACATGTAAAAGACATTTGGGCAGGAGAAGGTTTTTATGGATACCGGTCAAATGCAGGGAAACGTGACTTGTTCATGGACTCTGGTCAGCATGGACTAGTTGGAGTGAATGGACAATTTCCGTGCTGCATGTCTCTGTCTCCAGTTATTGGAGGAGGAGACGACCGAGATAAGGCATGTTGTGGACACTGAAGCAGGTTACAGCGATAGGGATGGTAGTCTGGAATGCAGTACATTTCAAATATGTGGAGGGACTATTGGGATTAGATTAGATTACTTACAGTGTGGAAACAGGCCCTTCGGCCCAACAAGTCCACACCGCCCCGCCGAAGCGTAATCCACCCATACCCCTACATTTACCCCTTACCTAACACTACGGGCAATTTAGCATGACCAATTTACCTGACCTGCAGGTCTTTGGACTGTGGGAGGAAACCAGAGCACAGACACGGGGAGAATGTGCAAACTCCACACAGTCAGTCGCCTGAGTCGGGAACTGAACCCGGGTCTCTGGCGCTGTGAGGCAGCAGTGCTAACCACTGTGCCACCGTGCCGTCCATGATAGGAGGACATTACAGGGATAGGAACTGTTATAGGAGTTACAAATTATTGAAGACACTGGTGCACAATAAATGCCATAGATACAGTGTTGCAGAGTAGTGAGTCTTAGTACAACAGAACTAAGGAGTGGTGATTGAGCCTGGGGTGTGTGTAAACTGTGCTCCCCCTCCAGCACTGTACCTGTGTCATGTCTTGTTAGCCGATGTTTGGAGCTCTCCCATTGCCCTCTGCTCTGTGCACTGTGAGTGATCTTACCTCACTGCAGGATTTATTGAAAGCTCTAGATCTCCCTGCCCTTTGTCTCTCTGGCTGACCGACCATCTTCAATATGGTGATGGACGAGACACCCAGCAGCTGGGAAGTTAATCAAGTCTGAACCTTTCTGAGTACCTACAGGAGACAGAGAAATAGACAGAATGGGAAATTAGACGGATACAGTGAGGATTAAAAATGGCACAGATACCACCACAGAAATCTGGAAAATCCCAGTCTCCATCCCTGGCCTGTGCTGCCTCGTCTCTCTGCTCTCTGGAGTGGAGAATTCTGTTGGCTCAGGATCTGGCGTAGGTGCAAGAGAGAGAGAGAGAGAGAGAGAGAGAGAGAGAGAGAGAGAGAGAGAGAGAGAGAGAGAGAGAGAGAGAGAGAGAGAGAGAGAGAGAGAGAGAGAGAGAGAGAGAGAGAGAGAGAGAGAGAGAGAAGAGCGAGATACTAAGTGATATCACCAGAATGCTGGAAGATATCAGGATCACACAACTGTGTTGGAAGAACAGTTTTGCTTCATCATGCACTGGTATGCATGGATCATTTTAGATTATGAGGCCAAGAAGATCACCAAAACGTACTTAAAATCCTGAAGTAAGAGAGCATTTTGAGGAGTAAGTGTTAAAGGGATTGCAAAGGGTCAGCTAACAGGAGGAGGGCAGTGGGAAGGGGAATCATGATCAGGGTTTAATGACACGGCAGGAATAGGGAGAAGTGAAGGTGCTGGAGGTGCTGAGTGTGGTACAGAGAGTGGTCAGGGCCTGAACGGTGTTACAAAGCCAGTACGGATTGCTGCAGCTGGAGGGGTTTACAGAGGTAGGGAGAGACATATGTATTTTAATTTATTCCTTAATGCGATGTGGGTGTCACTGATTGGACGAGCATTCTTTGCTCCACTGCGAATTGCCCAGAGGGTAGCTCAGAGTCAGCCATATTGCTGGGAGTCTGGAGTCACATGTCTGCCAGACCTGGTTAGAATGTAAGATGTCCTTCCCTAAAAGAGGTCAGTGAACCAGATGAGTTCTTCCTACAGATCAGCAATGCTTTTACGGTGACCTCACCAGTATCTTGTACAGATGCAACATGGTAAAAACAAGGGCTGCAGATGCTGGAAACCAGAGTCTAGATTATAGTGGTGCTGGAAAAGCACAGGTCAGGCAGCATCTTGACATCCCAACTCTTACCCTTAATGCTCTCCCCAATGAAGGTAACCATCCCAAACGCCTGCTTCACCAGCCTGTCTACCTGTGACACCACTTTCAAAGAACTGTGTACCTGGGTCACTGGGTCTCTGACTGACAACACTACCCAGGGCCCGAAAATTAACTGTACAAGTCCCACCCTGGTTTGTTTCACCAAAAATGGAACAGTTTGCATTTATCTAATTAAACTCCAACTGCTATTCTTCAGCCCACTATCCCAGCAGTACTGTTCATCCTGTTGTATCACAGGTAACCTTGTTCACTGTCCACTTTCCCACCAATGTCAGTATCATCCAAAAACCTTACTTATCAGGAAACCAATATTCCCATCCAAACCATTTATCCAAATGACAAACAACAGTGGACCCACTACACCGCTGGTCACATACCTCCACTCAGAAAGACAACATGCCTCCCATTGCCCTCTGTCTCCTACCATCAAGCCAATTTTGTATCCAGTCGACTAGCTCCTCCTGAATGCCATATCCTTTTACATTGATCAGAGCTTATTATCCAGTTTACCATACAGAACATAGAACACAGAACAGTACAGCACAAGACCCTTCGACCATGATGCCATGCCCATCTTTTACCCGACTGTAAGATCAAACTACCTTACATAACCTTCATTTTACTATCATCCATGTGCCTATCCAAGAGTCTATTAAATGTCCGCTCCACTCACCCACCACTCTCTGTGTAACGAACCTACATCTGAAATCTCCCCTTACCCATCCTCCAATCACCTTAAAATTATGCCCCCTTGTACCATGCATGCCATGGGATAAGGAGGTCTCTCACTATTCACTCTATCTATGCCTCACACCATCAAGTTCACCTCTATCAAGTCTCCCCTCACCCTTCTTCACTCCACTGAGAAAAGCCTTAGCTCCCTCAACCTTTCTTCATAAGACATGCCCTCCAGACCCAGGTAGTATCCTGGTAAATCTCCTCTTTACCCTCTCTAAAGCTTCCACATCCTTCCTGTAATGAAGGAACCAAAACTGAACACAATATTCTAATCGGGGTCTAAACAGGGCTCTATGGAGCTGCAGCATGACCTCGTGGCTTTAAAACTCAATCCCCCAGCGAATGAAAGCCAATACAACATATTTCTTCTCAACAACACTATCAGCTTGGTGGTAAATTTGATGGATCTCTGGTCATGAAATCCAAGATCCATCTGTTCCCCCACACTATTCAGTATTCTGCTTTTACCCCTGTATTCTGCATTCAAGTCTCACCTTCCAAAATGCATCACTTCACACTTTTCCAGATTTGACTTGATCTGCCACTTCTCAGCCCAGCTCTACATCCTGTCAATGTCCCATTGCAACCTCCAGCAGACATCCACATTATTCACTACTCCACCAACCTTCGTGTCATTGGCAAACTTACTTACCCACCCTTCCACTCACACATCCAAGTCATCCAGAAATCACAAAGAGCAGAGATTTTTTTACCTCTCCCTGCAGAAAACCCACTGGTCACCGAGCTCCAGGCTGAATGATTTCCATCTGTCATCACCCTCCGACTTGTATGGGCCAGGAATTCTGTATCCAGACAGGCAGGTTTCCATGTATCCCATGCCCTGTACTTTCTCAATGAGCCACAAATATGTTTTGTCACATTCTCAAAGGATTCAATAAGATTTGTGAGGCATGACCTGTCCCTTACAAAGCCAAGCTGACTTTCTCTAATCAAACTATGGTTTTCTAAGGCATCATAAATCCTGTATCTCAGAGTCCTCTCCAATAATCTGCACATCACAGACAGAAGACTGACAGGTCTGTGAATCCCAGGATTATCTCTATTCCCTTTCTTGAACAACACATGGCTGATTCACCTAACCTGCACATCTTTGGGCTGTGGGTGGAAACTGGAGCACCTATTGGAAACCCACACAGACACAGAGAGAATGTACAAACTCCACACAGACAGTCCCCTGGACCTGGAATCGAAATCGCGTCCCTGGTGCTGTGAGGCAGCAGTGCTAACCACTGAGCCACCGTGCTGCCCCATGTAACTCTCTAGAGCCTTGCTTCTGATCCTTGGATCCTCAACGTTAAGTTAGCTTCCTTCTTCCTCTTGACTAGATGTTCTACATCCGTTGGAATCTTGTCAAATGCTTTGCAGAGGTTCATGTAGACAACGTTGACTGCTCTGCCTTCATCTATCTCTTGGCCAACTCCTCAAAGAGTCAATCTGGTTTGTGAAACATGGTTTCCCACTCTCAAAGCCATGCTGACTATCTCTAATCAGCCCTTGCCTTTCCAAATATATGTAGCTCCTTTCTCTCAGAATCTCCTCCAACAACTTACCCAGCACTGGGCTCATGGGGCTGTAATTTCCTGGTGTTTCCCTGCAGCCTTTAAGTGATGGAATAGCATTAGCCACCCTACAGTCTTCCGGTAACTCATTGTGTCTGTTGATAATATAAGTATCTCTGTTAGGGACACTGCAATCTCTTCCCCAGCTTCCCATGAATATTCAAGGATAGATCTAATGAGCTACTGAGGATTGATCTACTTTTATTTGTTTTAAGAGTCCAGCACTTTCTCTTCTCTGTTGAGATTCTTTCCAAGACATCACTATTTATTTCCCCAAGTTCCCGAGCTTCTGTGTCTTTCTCCACAGCAAATTCTGACAAGATTGCTTTGTCCAATATCTCACCCACCTCCTGATAGTTAAGGTGCCCTATTCTCTACCAAGTTACTCCTTAGCCCGAACTGAAACTTGTGTAAAGGTTTCTGAAAATTCAAATAAATCGTATCCTCGGTACAACCACTCCTACACCCGTATCTATTCTGCTATTTGTATTTTTACTGATGAGAATATAATCCGACAGGCTAAAAAACACATTCTCTTTTTATTAAATGTGTTTCTGAGGACCCAGTTATTGTTTATTGACATATCCTTTCTAATACATTCCAGCTCCCAACCTACTGTCAGGCTAACGAACACTGTTCGGTTTCAGACTGGCACCAGAAAGGGTTATGGAAGTTCTTGTTTATCAATCTGATAAAAGGTATCTTAGAGGTTCAACAGGTAATAGAGGCTTTGGAAATAGGGAGGGTCGTGGGGACTGAGGGACATTATGGAGATAGGGAGTGCTGTGGGGACTGTATGAGATTATGGACACAGAGAGTGCAGTGGTGACTGAAGAACATTATAGAGACAGGGTGTGCTGTGGGGCCTGAAAGGGGCCAAAGAGATCTGCAGGGCTGTTGGGCCTGAAGGAGGTTGCACAGATCAGGAGGAGGATGGGGATTGAAGGAGGTTACTCTGAATGGGAGGGTCGTTGGGTCAGGATGAGATTATGGAGATAGGAAGGGTCGTGGGGCCTTTTGGAGGTTATGGAGTTAGGGAGGTTTGTGGGGAATGATTCAGGTTACATGGATAGGAAAAGTCGTGAGGACTGAAGGGGTTGATGGAGATAGAGAGGTCTGTGGGGACTGAAGGGGCTTACACACATGGGGAGGACTGTGGGGACATGAGGGAGGTTATGGAGATAGTAAGTTTATAGAGAAGCACAGGAAAGAAGAGCAGGTATCGGCCATTTGACCACAGAGTCGGTTTCACCATTCAATATGATCAAGACTGATCATCTAACCCAGTACAGTATTCCTGCTTTCACACCTTACTCTGATATTACAGTGACCACTGGCATTTAGTGATGCAGCGGGCTGTAGTAACTGGGACGGGGGTGTGTGTGGGGGTGTGTTACTGAGAATAGGAGAGTTGTGGAAGCTGGAACAGGTGACAGGTGCAGGGAAGGTTTTAGGAATGGGAGGACTTTACATGGAGGAATGCAGGGATGGACATGGTAACAATCACAGGGAGGGTTTTGGGAGCTCGATCTGAGACGGGTACAGCTGAGAACAGAAGGGAATCAAACAGTCAGGGCAGGCAGGGACAAGTAGGACTAATAAATTAAACAGCATTTATTTCAATGCAAGGGGCCTAACAGGGAAGGCAGATGAACTCAGGGCATGGTTAGGAACATGGGACTGGGATCTCATAGCAATTACAGAAACATGGCTCAGGGATGGGCAGGACTGGCAGCTTAATGTTCCAGGATACAAATACGACAGGAAGGATAGAAAGGGAGGCAAGAGAGGAGGAGGAGTGGCGTTTTTGATAAGGGATAGCATTACTGCTGTGCTAAGGGAGGATATTCCCAGAAATACATCCAGGGAAGTTATTTGGGTGGAACTGAGAAATAAGAAAGGGATGATCACCTTATTAGGATTGTATTACAGACTCCCCAGTAGTCAAAGGGAAATTGCCAAACAAACTTGTAAGGAGATCTCAGCTATCTGTAAGAATAATAGGGTAGTTATTGTAGGGGATTTTAACTTTCCAAACATTGACTGGGACTGCCATAGTGTTAAAGGTTTAGATGGAGAGGAATTTCTTAAGTGTGTACAAGACAATTTTCTGATTCAGTATGTGGATGTACCTACTAGAGAAGGTGCAAAACTTGACCTATTCTTAGGAAATAAGGCAGGGCAGGTGAGTGAGGTGTCAGTGGGGGAGCACTTTGGGGCCAGCGACCATAATTCTATTTGTTTTAAAATAGTGATGGAAAAGGATAGACTAGATCTAAAAGTTGATGTTCTAAATTGGAGAAAGGCCAATTTTGACGGTATTAGTTAAGAACGTTTGAAAGCTATTGGAGGCAGATGTTCGCAGCTAAAGGGACGGCTGGAAAATGGGAAGCCTTCAGAAATGAGATAACAAGAGTCCAGAGAAAGTATGTTCCTGTCAGGGTGAAAGGGAAGGCTGGTAGGTATTGGGAATTCTGGATGACTAAAGAAATTGAGTATTTGGTTCAGAAAAAGAAGGAAACATATGTCAGGTATAGACAGGATAGATCGAGTGAATCCTTAAAAGAGTATAAATTGAAGTAGGAGTATACTTAAGAGGGAAATCAGGAGGGCAAAACGTGGACATGAGATAGGTCTGACAAATAGAACTAAGGAGAATGCAAAGGGTTTTTACAAATATATTAAGGAAAAAAGGGTAACAAGGGAAAGAATAGGGCCCCACAAAGATCAGCAAGGCGGCCTTTGTGTGGAGCCACAGAAAATGGGGGAGATATTAAATGAATATTTTGCATCAGTATTTACTGTAAAAAAGGATATAGAAGATATAGACTGTACGGAAATAGATGGTGACATCTTGCAAAATGTCCAGATTACAGAGGAGGAAGTGTTGGATGTCTTCAAACGGTTAAAGGTGAATAAATCCCCAGGAACTGATCAGGTATACCCGAGAACTCTGTGGGAAGCTGGAGAAGTGATTGCTTATCAGGTGAGATGCCTGAAGTCTGGAGGTTGGCAAACGTGATGCCACTGTTTAAGAAGGGTGGTAAAGACAAGCCAGGGATCTATAGACCGGTGAGCCTGACCTCGGTGGTGGGCAAGTTGTTGGAGGGAATCCTGAGGGACAGGATGTACATGTATTTGGAAAGGCAAGGACTAATTAGGAATAGTCGACATGGCTTTGTGCGTGGGAAATCATGTCTCACAAACTTGATTGAGTTTTTTGAAGAAGTAACAAAGAAGATTGAGGAGGGCAGAGTGATAGATGTGATCCATATGGACTTCAGTGAGGCATTCGACAAGGTTCCCCATGGGAGACTGATCAGCAAGGTTAGAACTCATTGAATACAGGGAGAACTTGCCATTTGGATACAGAACTGGCTCAAACGTAAAAGACAGAGTCGTGGTGGAGGGTTGTTTTTCAGACTGGAGGCCTGTGACCAGTGCAGTGCCACAAGGATCGGTGCTGGGTCCTCTACTTTTTGTCATTTACAGAAATGATTTAGATGCGAGCCTAAGAGGTATAGTTAGTAAGTTTATAGATGACACCAAAATTGGAGGTGTAGTGGACAGCGAAGGGTGTTACATCAGGATCTGGACCAGATGGGCCAATGGGCGAACTGGCAGAAGGAGTTTAATTCAGATAAATGCGATGTGCTGCATTTTGGGAACGCAAATCTTAGCAGGACTTATACACGTAATGGTAAGGCCCGAGGGAGTGTTGCTGACCAAAGAGATCTTGGAGTGCAAGTTCATAGCTCCTTGAAAGTAGAGTCGCAGGTAGATAGGATAGTGAAGGCGGCATTTGGTATGCTTTCCTTTATTGGTCAGAGTATTCAGTACAGGAGATGGGAGGTCATGTTGCGGCTGTACAGGACATTAGTTTGGCCACTGTTGGAATATTTTGTGCAATTCCGGTCTCCTTCCTATCGGAAGAATTGTTGTGAAACTTGAAAGGGTTCAGAAAAGATTTACAAGGATGTTGCCAGGATTGGAGGATTTGAGCTACAGGGAGAGGCTGAACAGGCTGGGGCGGTTTTCCCTGGAGGTTCGGAGGCTGAGGGGTGACCTTACAGAGGTTTACAAAATTATGAGGGGCATGGATAGAATAGGATAAATAGACAAAAGTCTTTTCCCTGGGGTCAGGGAGTCCAGAACTCGAGGGCATTGGTTTAGGGTGAGAGGGGAAAGATATAAAAGAGGCCTAAGGGACAAATGTTTCATGCAGAGGGTGGTACGCGTATGGAATGAGCTGCCAGAGGATGTGGTGGAGGCTGGTACAATTGCAACATTTAAGAGGCATTTGGATGGGTATATGAATGGGAAGGGTTTGGAGGAATACGGGCCGGGTGCTAGATTGGGTTGGGGTGGGACTAGATTGGGTTGGGGTATCTAGTTGGCATGGACGTGTTGGACCGAAGGATCTGTTTCTGTGCTGTACATCTCTATGACTCTATCACTCAAAGAGGTTAGATAAATAAACTGTGTGGTCACGTCTGGAGGAGGTTAAAGGTATAAAGGTTTGTAGTTACCGAAGGAAATTACATCAATCGGGACCAGCAGAGTTTACAGTGACTGACTGCGTTTTAGAGACAGGAAGAGTTCATAGTCATCATTAGAAATGCAGAAACTAATTTATGAGAGAAGCAGGGTCACTCTGCTTTGTGCCCAGAGACAAGGAGGAGTCTAACAGCTGGAAGAGGTTACTAAGGTACAGAGGTTTTTTGTTGTCGTGACGGGGAAGGTTACAGAGATCATGAAGGTAATAGGAGTTCAAAAAAGTCACAAAGACAGGGAGGTTTTTCAGGTCTGCAAAGGACGACCCTGACGAGGATGGCTTAAGGACCTGAAGAGTTGTTTTTCTTCAGTTAAGGAGAGATGTGACAGAACCTGGGATTAAAGGCAAAGGCTTTCAAACTTGGAGAGTTTTACTGATATGAGGAGCTTACAGGGATAGGCAGGATTGTAGGAGCTGATAGAGATAGGGGAATTGGTCTCGATGAAACGGACAATGGAGAAACTGACAGACAGAGGGAGGGTTCTGTGGAACAGATGAATTTACAGACAAGATGGTGATAATGAAGCCTGAGAATTTTCTCATGCTCCTTGCCCAGCATTGTTCCTACATCATGCCCTCAGGGTCTGAATTAAAGTCCACTAACTCCTCCTTGTGCTGTTTACTGTGAGTGATCTTACCGGCTGCAGGATTTACTGAAGACTCCAGATCTCACTCTCCATCTCTCTCTGGCTGACCAACTGTCTTCAATGTGGTGATGGATGAGACAGGAATTGGGAATTCTGCTGAGCCAGGGACATCAGGAATACCTACATGAGACAGAGTAGACAGAATGGGAAATTAGACTAATGCAATGAAGGTTACACATGGAGAATGGCACTGAGTCCCACAGAGATCTGGAAATTCCCAGTCTCCATCCATGGCCTGTGCAGTTGCTTCCCTCTGGAGTGGAGAATGCTGTTGACTCAGGTTCTGGAGTAGCTGCAAGAGTGAGAGACACTGACAGAGGCTGCAATTAGACCCACACAGTGAGGGATATCACATGGAGAGAAACAGTGATATCAGCAGAGTGCAGGAATATATCAGGATCACACAATGGTATCATCAGAAGTGGTTCTGACCAGTGAGCACTGCTACCAGTACTCAGAGAGGACGGAGCTATTTTATTGGAATAGGCTCCTCTGGTACCAGATTATGCAGTGTGCTATAAACGGACACAGATGAGGAGGGAGACAGGTCTCAGGTGAATGGAAATTCCCAAGTCCAAAGAGAAAGGTTGAAATATTGGAACACCATGGAGATGTGATGAAGACCAAAAGAAAGAAACAGTAAGGGACTGAGTTTAATTAAACTACGACATTGTCAATCAAATTTGTGACAGGAAATTATTGGTTAAATAAAGTAAATGCCATTTCCGCCCCTCACAACTCCTCATACACCACAAGTGACATCACTTCCGCCCCTCACATCATCGCTGATTTCACACACTCAGTGACTTCCACGCTTCCCCCACTGCCGTGTTTGCCATCACTTCTGCCCCCACCAACGCCACTCACCTGCATTCTGCTGACACCCCACCCCAGGTACCACTGTCACCATCCCCGCCCCCAGAACCCTGAGGGGAATATCACCCCTTCTCATGACCCCATCCCCATTCCCCCTAACACCACACCCACTCCAGTTACAAGCTCCGTCGCCTCCCCCAGCTCCACACCTACGCCTGGTCCCAGCTCCCAGTCCTGCAGAGTTTTCACCATTCCCCCTGACCTCCCCCTCACTGAGGACGAATGATCAGTCGTCAGCAAAGGCCTCACCTTTATCCCCCTCCGTCCACACATCAAAGAATTAATACACGACGTGACATCGAACACTTCTTCCACCGCCTCCGCCTCAGAGCTTACTTTTACAATGAAGACTCCCGCCTATTTTCCAAGGACCCCTTTGCCGGCCTCCAATACACTCCATCCACCCGGGAACCCCGTGCTGGCCTATTACCTGCCTTCGATTTCATCATTTCCAACTATCACCGAGACATTAACCGCCTCAACCTATCTACCCCCCTCCAACCTCTCACCCTCACAACGTGCAGCCCTCCACTTCCTCTGCTCCAATACCGACCTCACCATCAAACCAGCAGATAAAGGGGGTGCAGTGGTAGTCTGGTGCACTGACCTTTACACCGCTAAAGCCATGATGCCAACTCAAAGACACCTCCTCCTACCACCCCCACTATCATGACCCACCTCCAGTCACCAAACCGTCATCTCCCAGAGCATACAGAACCTCATCACCTCAGGAGGAGATCTCCCACCCACAGCTTCCAACCTCATTGTCTGGGATCCCCCACTGCCCGGTTCTACCTCCTTCCCAAGATCCACAAGCCTGACCACCCTGGCCAACCCATGGTAGCAGCATGCTGCTACCTCACCGAACTCATGTCTGCCTACCTCGACATTGTCCTATCCCCCAGTCCAGGAACTACCCACATTCGTTCGACACACCACTCACACCCTCCACTCCTCCAACACTTCCGTTTCCCTGGCCCCCAACGCTTCATCTTCACCATGGATATCCAAACCCTCTACACCTCCATCCACCATAACCAGGATCTCCATGCCCTCCGTTTCTTCATCTCCCGACAGTATCCTTCCAATGACACTCTCATTTGTTTGGCTGAACTTGTCCTCACCCTTAACAATTTTTCCTTCAAATCCTCCCACTTCCTCCAGACGAAAGGGGTAACCATGGGCACACGTATGGGCCCCAGCTATGCCTGTCTCTTTGTTGGCTACGTAGAACAGTCGATCTTCCGTAATTACACCAGCACCACTCCCCACCTCTTCCTCCGCTACATTGATGACTGCATTGGCGCCACCTCGTGCTCCCGCGAGGAGGTTGAGCAATTCATCAAATTCACCAACACATTCCACCCTGACCTTAGATTTACCTGGACCATCTCTGACACTTCCCTCCCCTTCCTGGACCTCTCCATCTCCATTAATGACGACCGACATGACACTAACAATTTTTACAAACCCACCGACTCCCACAGCTACCTGGATTACACCTCTTCCCACCCTACCTCTTGCAAAAATGCCATCCCGTATTCCCAATTCCTCCACCTCTACCGTATCTGCTCCCAGGAGGATCAGTTCCACCACAGAACACACCAGATGGCCTCCTTCTTTAGAGACCGCAATTTACCTTACCACGTGGTTAAAGATGCCCTCCAACGCATCTCGTCCACATCCTGCACCTCCGCCCTCAGACCCCACCCCTCCAACCGTAACAAGGACAGAACCCCGCGGTGCTCACCTTCCACCGCACCAAGCTTTGCATAAACTAAATAATCCGCCAACATTTCCGCCACCTCCAAACAGACCCCACCACCAGGGATATATTTCCCTCCCCACCCCTCTCCACTTTCCGCAAAGACTGTTCCCTCCGTGACTACCTGGTCAGTTCCACGCCCCCCCAAAAACCCACCCTCCCTTCCTGGCACCTTCCCCTTGCCACCGCAGGAACTGTAAAACCTGTGCCCACACCTCCTCCCTCACTTCTATCCAAGGCCCTAAAGGAGCCTTCCACATCCAAAGTTTTACCTGCACACCCACCAATATCATTTATTGTATCCGTTGCTCCCGATGTGGTCTCCTCTACATTGGGGAGACTGGACACCTCCTACCAGAGCACTTTAGGGAACATCTCTGGTACACCCGCACCAATCAACCCCACCGCCCTGTGACCCAACATTTCACCTACCCCTTCCACATTGCCGAGGACATGCAGGTCCTGGACCTCCTCCACCGCCACTTCCTCACCAACCGACGCCTGGAGGAAGAACGCCTCATCTTCCGCCTCGGAACACTTCAACCCCAGGGCATCAATGTGGACTTCACCAGTTTCCTCATTTCTCCTTTTCCCATCTCACCCCAACTCCAGCCTTCCAGATCAGCACCACCCTCATGACCTGTCCTAATGGTCTATCTCCCTTCCCAACGATCCATTCCACCCTCCTCTCTGACCTATCACCCCCATCCCCACCCCCATTCACCCATTGTACTCTTTGCTACCTTCCCCCATCCTCCACTCTGACCTATCACCTTCTTCCCCACCCATTCATCTATTGTACTCTATGCTACTTTCTCCCCATCCCCACCCCCCTCTCATTTATCTACCCACTTTGTAGGCTCCCGGCCTCTGTTCCTGAGGAAAGGCTTTTGCCCGAAACGTCGATTTTCCTGCTCCTCGGATGCTGCCTGACCTGCCCTGCTTTTCCAGCACCACTCTAATCTAGACTCTGGTTTCCAGCATCTGCATAATTTGTTTTTACCTTATTGGAGGAGGAGACTACCGAAATAAGGCATGTTGTAGACAGTGAAGCAGGTAACAGCGATAGGGATGGTAATCTGGAATGCAGTACATTTCAAATACATGGAGGGATTATCGGGAAGGGAGTAGGTTACAGCAATAGGATCTGTTATAGGAATTAAAAGTTATTGAAGACACTGGACCACAAGACATGCCATAGATACACTGTTGCAGAGTAGCGAGTTTAATATAACAGAACTTACATTGGGGTGGTGATTGAGCCTGGGGTGTGTGTGTGTCCTGTGCTCCCCTCCAGCAGTGTATCAATGTCATGTCTTGTTCACAGATGTTTGGAGCCCTCTCATTGTTCTTTGCTCTGTGCACTGTGGGTGACCTTACTTCACTACAGGATTTATTGAAGGCTCCAGATCTCCTTTCCCTTTGTCTCTCTCTGGCAGACCAACTGCGTTCAATGAGGTGATGGACGATCCACCCAGCAGCTGGGAAGGCTACTGAGTCAGGACTTTCCTGAGTACCTACAGGAGACAGAGAAATAGACAGAATAGGAAGTTAAACAGATGCAGTGAGGGTTACACATCGAGAATGGCACTGAGTTCCACAGAGATCTGGAAAATGGAACGACATTAAGTAATAGTCCCAGATTGCTGGAAGATGTCAGGTTCGCACAATTGTGTCGGAAGAATGGGTTTAGCTTCATGATGCCCTGGTATCAGTGCTCAGGGATGAGCACCCAGTGAGCAGGTGAAGTAATGTACTAGTGGTATTATTGCGAGAGAATGTATCCAAAACCTCAGCTAATTTTCAGGGGAGACAGGATTGAATCCCGCCATCTGAAAAGGAGACATTTGAAATCAATAATTTTAAAAATAATAATTAACAATCCACAAATAAGTATGAAACCATTACTGATGTACAACAAATCCAAACACTTGTCCTTTAGAGAAGGACATCTGCCCATCGTGACGTGGCCTGCACGACATCCCCAGAGCAAAGTGTTTGCCTCTCAATAACCATCTGAAATGGCCGAGCAAGCTACTCAGTTCAAGGGCTTCTAGGACTGGGCAAGAAAGGCTGGTCAGCCAGAGACTCACATCCGATACCTGATTTTTTAAAAAAAAAATCTATTAGGATAGTCCCCCTGGAACTGTGCTGGGACCAATGTCATGACCAATCATGTCCCTAGGTTTATGGACAGGGCATTAAACTGACAGAGAGGATGCAGGTGAAAGGAGCTTTCCAAATCCAAAGGGAAAAGGTGAAGCAATGAAACGGAATGGGAATGTGACTGAAGACAAGCAGAAAGGAACAGAATGGGACAGAGTTTAACTAAAATTGTACATCAGCAAATAGATTTGTGACAGAAAATTGTGGAAGAGAGTATATAATGTTTTTATTTGAATGGACAACGTTGCTGCAATAAGGTCGATGGATTTGTGACACAGAGATAAAAGAGATTTAGACACCAGGGAGACATGGATACAGGGTGACCAAAAATATTCAGTGGTCCGTAATCTTGTGCAAACTCAGGCAAAACACACAACGCTAACAATAATGGTTAACAAAGGCATTACAGAGAAAGCATTTGGCCTCAGATCATGAAGTAGCGTCAGTCTGAATGTGAATACTTGCTACTACTTGCCAAGGAAACAAGCAGCAGAACAGTTTTAGCCACTGAACAGCATTTCATTGCTCATCACTGCATTACACAGTAACTCATTGGATTTTTTTTAACAAAGGCATTGTGATACGTTTGGAAAACTTCAATATTTGTATAATCTGGGACAATCACACGGTAAATATTAATATTGGAAGAGGATCTTGGTTAATTTTTTTTTCAGTGTTTCTTTGAAAAACACATTGTGCAACTGTTAAGGGACATAACTATCGCAGAGCGACCGTGTAATGAAACTTAGTGGATGAGTAATGTCACCTGCAGAGATCCTTCGGGAAATTGTGATAAAGTGCAGTTTAAATAAATTTAAAGTATTAAAGTGAATCACAGAAAGGACAAGCTACAACTAGAAACAAAAATAGCCAATGACATGAGTTTGAGATGAGAACTGACCAAGGGAAACAGGCGAAACAGACTGAAATATGTGCCTGTAAATGGACAGTGGAAAACATTTGAAGAGACAATGCAAAATACTCAACAAAAGGACATTCAATTGAAACAGTAAAAACCTCAGCAAGAAATTCCCACTGATCCCTTACTCAGGACAAAAGGAATCATACTAGGTCATGAGGCTGAGAAGATCACCAAAAAGTACTTAAAATCCTGAAGTGAGAGAATGTTTTAGGAGTAAATGTTAATGGATTGCAATGGGTCTGCTCGCAGGAGGAGGGTTGTAGGAAGGGGAGCCACGGTCAGGGTTCATTGACACGATAGGAACAGGGAGATGTGAAGGTGCTGGAGGTGGTGAGACTGTTACAGAGAGTGGTCAGGGTGTTACAAAGCCAGGACGGATTGCTGCAGCTGGAGGGGTTTGCAGAGGTAGGGAGGGACATAGGTATTTTTATTTATTCATTCATGGGATGTGGGTGTCACTGCCTGGAACAACGTTCTTTGACCCCACTGCTAATTACCCAGAGGGCAGCTCAGAGTCAGCCATATTGCTATGGGTGTGGAGTCAAATGTCGGCCAAACCAGGTTAGAATATTTGATGTCCTTCCCCAATGGAGATTCGTGAACAAGATGAGTTCTTCCTACTAATCAACAATGTTTTAATGGTGGCCTCACCAATGTCTTTTCCAGCCACAACATGACATCCCAACTCTTACTCTTAACGCTCTCCCGAATGAAGGTAACCATCCCAAAGACCTGCTTCACCAGCCTGTCTACCTGTGACACCACTTTCAAAGAACTGTGTACCTACATCCCTGGGTCACTGACTGACAACACTACCAGGGCCCGAACATTAACTGTACAAGTCCCGCTCTGGTTTGTTTGACCAAAATGGAACACTTCACATTTATCTAATTAAACTCCATCTGCTATTCTTCAGCCCACTATCCCAGCAGTACTGTTCATCCTGTTGTATCATATATAACCTTCTTCACTGTCCACTTTACCACCAATTTCAGTGTCACCCAAAACAATTACTTACCAGGAAACCAATATTCCCATCCAAACCATTTATCCAAATGACAAACACCAGTGGACCCACGACACCGCTGGTCACATGCCTCCAGTCGGAAAAACAACATGTCTCCCACCACTCTCTGTCTACAACCATCAAGCAAATGTTGTGTCCTGTTCACTAGCTTCTCCTGAATGCCATATCCTTTTTGCAATGATCTCGATTTATTACCCAGTTTACCAGACCGAGCATAGAACACAGAACAGTTCCGCCCAAGATCCTTCAGCAATGATTTCATGCCAACCTTTTACCCGACTGTAAGATCAAACTAACCTACATACCCTTCATTTTACTATTATCCATGTGTCTGTCCAAGAGTCTATTAAATGTCCCAGATGTGTCTAATTTTACTACCTCCATTGGCAGTCCATCCAACCACCTACCATTCTCTATCCTCTTATCCATCCTCCAATCACCTTAAAATTATGCCGCCTTGCAATAGTCATTTACTCCATGGGAGGAAAAGTCTCTGACAATTCACTCTCTCTGTGCCTCTCTCTGTTCACCTCCACAAAGTCACCCCGCCCCCTTCTTCACTCCAATGAAAAAGGCCTTAGCTCCCTCAATCTTTCCTCGTAAGAACTGCCCTCCATTACAGGCAGCATCTTGGTAAATCTCCTGTGTACGCTCTCTAAAACGTGCACAGCCTTCCTGTAAGCAGGGGACCAGAACTGAACACAATATTCCAAGTGTGGTCTTACCAGGAAGCTATAAAGATGCGGTAAAACCTCACAGCTCTTCCAGTCAATCCCCTTCTGAGGGGAGCCAATGCAACATATGCCTTTTTAACAACCCTACCAACGTGCATGGCAATTTTGAGGGATCTATGGACACGGACCCCATGATCTCTGTTCCTCCGCACTGCCAAGTATTCTGCCTTTCACCCTGTATTCTGTATTCAAATTCGACCTTCCAGAATGAATCACTTCACACTTTTCCAGATTGGACTCCATCTGCCACTTCCAGCCCAGCTCTGCGTCCTGTCAATGTCCCATTGCAACCTACAACAGCCCTCCACATTACCCATCACTCCATCAACCTTCATGTTATTGGCAAACTTACTAACCCACTCTCCAACATCCACATCCAAGTCATTTACAAAAATCACAAAGAGCAGAGTCCCAGAGCCGACTGTGACATAACACCACTGGTCACTGAGCTCCAGGCTCAATACTGTCCATCTGGTGCCACCCTCTGTCTTCTCTAGGCCATCTAATCCTGTATCCAGACAGACAGATTTCCCTGTATCCCAATTTTCCTTCTTTTCTGAATGAGCCGTGAACATATTCTGCCATATCCTCAAAGAATTCAATAAGGTTTGTGAGGCATGACCTGCCCCACACAAACCCATGCTGACTGTCTCTAATGTAACTATTGTTTTCCAAGTAGTCATAAATCCTGTCTTTAGAGTCCTCGCCAATAATCTGCACTTCACAGACATTCGACCAAATCAGTAATTCCCAGAATTCTCCCTCCGTAACATGGCCCGGACTTCACAAATCTTCTCTCCTCTGCCATGTTCCCCAGAAGAGTACTGCAGGGTGGTGGGGATTACAATTTCAGGGAGGGATATCAGGACAGGAGGATGTTGCAGACATTAGGAGGGTTGCAGTACCAAAAGGAGGCTTCAGTAATTGCGAGGTTTCATGGTGATGAAGACATTTGAGGAGGGAGGGAGAGAGGGAGTATTGTAGGGAAATGAGAGGTTTCATAGTTTAGGTGTTTTGTTCGGGCTGCAAGTGGTTACTGAGTTGGGGATGGTGTAAGCACTGGTGGATATTAGATAAACATGTGGTTTTTGGTTGCAATGGCAGGATGAGGATTCAGGACGCTGGAGAGTTTGGGGTCTGAACGAGGTTACACAAATGGGAAGAGTTGTCAGGAGTGGAGGTGTTTACAGAGACAGCAATGGTCTGATCTGGAGCAGAGGACCCAGATTGGGAGGGATGTGGGGACTGGAGGTAGTTTCACAGGGAGGGAGGACCATAGACCCACAGGAGGTTACAGAAATGTAGCGAGCTGTAGGGCTGATGGGCTCATGGAGATGGGAATGTTGGAAGGAATGGAGACGTTTACTGGGATAAGGATGTTTGTAGGCCAGGGCTGGATCACAGACAGCGACTGTTTTAGGGAGCTGAGCAGATTACAGAGATAAAGTTGTTTGTATCGACTGGAAGAACAAACAGAGATATGCAGGGTAGTCGTGACTGAAGATGTTTATAAACATCGGAAGGCTTAGGTTCTGGGGTTATGCAGGCTGTGGAATCTGGATTACTTTTCAGAGACTGGGATAACAATTTTGGTCAGAAACAGTTTCACAGATAAGGGAGCATAGCACAAACAGGAGGAAGTTGTAGGGGAGGGTGACGTTTAAACAGATAGTAGTGTAAGAGCTGGACATGGTTATGAAGGTGGGTAGATGGTGGAGACAGAGGAGGAACTTACATTGACATGGGGGTGATAGTGACAGGAGGGTGTTAAATAGATAGTAGGTTTTGTAGAGATTGGATTGGGAGAGGCACAGGCATGGAGTGAGTTCGACAGATCAGGATTATTGCAGAGACCTGAGAGGATTACACTGATAGGGATGGTGGTCGGGTCTCCACAGACTGTTGGTGTTTAGGGACTGGAAGAGACTTAGTAGGTAGGGAGGGATGTAAGAGCTTATGGAGAGTGGAAGAGTTGGAGCAATTTGCAGAGGTAGGTTTCTCAGACAGGAGTAGGTTATAGATAGTGAGGGTTGTGTGGTCTGAGTAAGTCAAAAAGAGGAGCGTTTTCGCGTCTGGAAGAGGTTACACTGACAGGGACAGTTGAAGAGACTGAAGCAAAAATGCATGGAGAAGGTTACACAGAGAGGGAGGTGAGTAGGGACTGAAGGTGAATACACAGACATGGAGGGTTGTATTGTTAGACGGAGCTGAGAGGGAAAGGGACTGGTGTAGGGATTTACACAGATAGGGAAGGTTGTGTTTTTGGAGAAGGTTACAATGATACAGACAGTGTTAGGGAGTGTTTAGTGGACAACAGAGGAGCTCAGAGAGAATGTATTATGGGGAGTGGAGGAGATTACAGACACAGAGATGGCTGTCAGGTTGAAAAGAGCTTCTACAGATCCTCAGTGCTGTAAGGCTGGAGGGAGGTTATAACAGTGCGTGTTGCCAAGACTTAATTACTTCACTGATACAGAGCAGGTCTCAGCACGTAACTGTCAAAGGGAAGCTTTAGATTCGATTAGATTACTTACAGTGTGGAAACAGGCCCTTTGGCCCAACAAGTCCACACCGCCCCACCGAAGCGCAACCCACCCATGCCCCGACATTTACCCCTTACCTAACACTGCGGGCAATTTAGCATGGCCAATTCACCTGACCTGCACATCTTTGGACTGTGGGAGGAAACCGGAGCACCCGGAGGAGACACACGCAGACACGGGGAGAACGTGCAAACTCCACACAGTCAGTCGCCTGAGGCGGGTATTGAACCCGGGTCTCTGGCGCTGTGAAGCAGCAGTGCTAACCACTGTGCCACCGTGCCGCCCATAAAGTTGAGACAGTCCAGATGAGTTTTCAGAGATACAAATGTTTATGGAAGTTTCAAGAGGGAACAATGATTGGGAGTGCTGTACCAAATGGTAATAGTTATAGGGAGGGTTCTAAACGCAGGGAGAGGTGACGGACATATCGATCTTTGCAAGGACTGGAGAAGCTTACATCGCCAAGGAGTGTTTTAGAGTCTGGAGGAGATTACAGTGTTAAGGAGAATATTGGGGATAAGGCAAGGTGTAAGAGACGGGGATGGTTGACAGGGCTGGACAATAACCTGCATAGAATCGACATCGTGTGCAACCAGGCCATTCGGCCCAACCAGTCCTTTCCAAACCTCTGAAGAGCATCCTACCCAGACCCACCCCTCTACCTGTACATTAAACCCTGCATTTCTCGTGGTGAACTTACTTAAACCACACATTCCTGAATACCACAGTCAATTTATGATCGCCAATCCACTGATGGTGCAAATATTGGACACACACACACACACACAGAGCAAGGGAGCAACACACAAACACACACAGTGAGGGAGATACCCACAGACACACAGCGAGGGAAGGACATGCATACACACACACACACAGTGAGGGGGATATACGCAGACACACAGCGAGGGAAGGACATGCACTCACACACAGTGAGGGGGATACACGCAGACACACAGCGAGGGAAGGACATGCATACACACACACACACACAGTAGGGAAGGACATGCACACACAGCGAGGGAGGGACAAACACACACATGTCGAGGGGGAGGGCATGTGTACAGAAATTGAGAGGGGGCACACACACACACAGCGAGAGGGGACACACAGACATGGCAAGGGTGGGACACACGCACACAGCAAGGTGGTCACGCAATCACACACTCAAGGGACGGACACACACACACAGCGAGGGAGGGATATACACAAACACACAGAGCAAGAGAGGGCCACGCACATAAACAGCAAGGGAGGGATATGCGAGTGACACGCAGACACACGGCGAGGGGGAGGGCATGTGCACAGAAATTGAGAGGGGGCACACACACACAGCGAGAGGGGACACGCACAGACATGGCGAGGGAGGGGCACACGCACACACAGCAAAGGGGGGCAGGCACTCACACATGGAGGGGCGATGCGGACACACAATGGTGGGGATATGCACAAAGAGTAAGGGAGGGAAACACACAAGGTACGGACACACACTCACAGAGCGACGGAGTGACACGCGCACACACAGCAAGAGGCGAACACACATGCACAAAGCGAGGGAGGTACACGCACACATACACGCAGACACACAGCAAGGGAGGGACACACACACAGTGCGGGAGTGACACACATATACACACACACGCAGCGAAGGAAGGACACTCACATACACTGTAAAAGGGTCACACAAACTCACAGCAAGAGGGGACACGCACATGCTCAAGGACACAAACACAGACACACAGCGAGAGAGGGACACGCACACACATAGCCAGGGAAGGACATGGACACACACACACACACACACACACACACCAAGAGAGGGACACGTGCACAAACAGCGAGGGGGAGACACATGCACACACAGTGAGGGAGGGCCGCACACACACACGCACAGCAAGACTAGCACACATACACACACACACACATACACACATACAGGGAAGGAAACTGACACATAAACAGTGAGGGAGGGACACACATGCATATACACACACACACACACACCGCGAGGGAAGGACACTCACATACACTGCAAGAGGGAGACACATATTCACAGCAAGAGGGAGACACGTACACACAGCGAGGGAAGAACACGCACATGCGCAAGCACACAAACACAGACACACAGCGAGAGAGGGGCACGCACACACACAAACACAAACACAGACAGCAAGACAGGGACACGCGCACACACAGGGAGGTGGAGACACATGCACACACAGCGAGGGAGGGCCACACACACACGCACAGCAAGTGACACACACACACACACACAGAGCAAGGGGGTAACGCACACATACACAGCGAGGGAAGAACACGCACACACACACAGCAAGGGAGGGACACGCGCACACAGACAGCGAGGGTGGGACCACACACACAACAGAAAGAGGGAGGGACACACATACACACAGCCAGAGCGAGGGAGGGACACACATGCACACACACAGAGCGAGGGAGGGACACGCATACACACACACAGAGCGAGGGAGGGACACACATACACACACCAACAGCAAGGGAGGGACACGCGCATGAGGAAGCACACAAACACAGACACACACAGTGAGAGGGACACACACACACAGCAAGAGAGGGACACGCGCACACACAGCGAGGAGGAGACACATGCACACACAGCGAGGGAGGGCCACACACACAAATGCACAGCAAGAGGGGGACACACACACAGCGATGGAGGGACACGCGCACATACACACACAGTGATGAACACACACACACACTGCGAGGGAGGGACACACACACACACACAGCGAGGGGTGACACGCGCACACACACACACCGAGGGAGGGGTACACACACACAGCGAGGAGGGACACACACACACACATACAAACACTCAGAACGAGGGAGGGACACGCAAATACAGCGAGGGATGGACATGCACACACAGCAAGGGAGGAACATACACAAACACACAAAGCGAGGGAGGGACACGCTCATACACAGCAAGGGAGACACACACACACACACACACACACACACACAGAGGGAAGGAGGGACAAGCACACACACGGCGAGGGGGAGGGCATGTATACAGGAATTGAGAGGGGACACGCACACACAGCGAGAGGGGACATGCACTCACACAGTGAGGAGGATATACACAAAGTGCAATGGAGGGACACACACACACACACATACACAAGAGATGCACACTCACACAAAGAGCGAGGGAGTGACACGCATGCACACAGCCAGAGGGACACACACACACAAACCGAGGGTGGGACATGCGCATACACTGCAAGAGACACACACACACACACACACACACAGAGCAAGGGAGGGACACGCACATGCGCAGGCACACAAACAGAAACACACAGCGAGAGAGAGAGAGACACACACAGCGAGAGAGAGACACGTGCACACACAGCCAGGGAGGAACATGCACACACAGCAAGGGAGGGACACACACACAGACACACACACACACACACAGAGCAAGAGAGGGACACTCGCAAACACAGCGAGGATGAGACACATGCACACACAGCCAGGGAGGGCCACGCACGCACGCGCACAGCAAGAAGGAGACACACACACACACACAGCAAGCGAGGGACACGTGCACACACAGCCATGGAGGGACATGCACACACAGCGAGGGAGAGTTAGACAAAAACACACACACAGAGCAAGAGAGGGCTACGCGCACACACAACGAGGTGGAGACACATGCACACGCAGCGAGGGAGGGCCACGCACAGCAAGAGGGACACACACCCACCCACACACTGCAAGTAGGGGAAACTCACACATACACAGCGAGGGAGGGACACACACACACACACACACACACACACACACACACACACACACACGGAAGGAGGGACAAGCACACACACGGCGAGGGGGAGGGCATGTATACAGGAATTGAGAGAGGACACGCACACACAGCGAGAGGGGACATGCACTCACACAATGATGGAGGGACACGCACACACAGCGAGGGGGGACATGCAATCACACAGTGAGGGGGATATATACAAAGTGCAATGGAGGGACACACACACACACACATACACAAGGGATGCACACACACAAAGAGCGAGGGAGTGACACGCGCACACACAGCCAGAGGGATACACACACACAAAGCGAGGGTGGGACATGCGCATACACTGCAAGAGAGAGACACACACACACACACACACACACACACACACACACACACACACACCAAGGGAGGGACACGCGCATGTGCAAGCACACAAACAGAAACAGAATGTGAGAGAGAGAGACACACACACAGCGAGAGAGGGACATGCGCACACACAGCCAGGGAGGGACACACACACACACACACACAGCGAGGGAGGGACGAACACTCACACACAGATACAGTGAGGCGGGGGGCACGTACACACACACACAGCGAGAGAGGGACGGACACACACACATAGATACAGCGAAGGGGGATACGCACACACACACAGCGAGGAGGACCCGCACACTCTCAGTGTGGGAGGGAGACACATTTTTACACACACGCACACACACACACACACGGAGGAACACGCACGTAAACACACACACAGAGCGAGGGAGGGATACGCACACACACAGCGAGAGAGAGAAATATACATAACGCAATGGAGTGACACACACTCAAACAGCGAGTGAGGGACACGCAGTGAAGGGGGGACACAAACACAGAGTGAGGATGTGACACGTACATACACACAGCGAGGAAGGGACACACACAGCGAGCGAGGGACTTGCTGAGACATGCAGCGAGGGAGGGATGCGTGCACACACAGCGAGGGAGGGACAAGCACACACAGTGAGGAAGGGACAAGCACACACACACACACACACACACAGAGCGAGAGAGGGACACACACACACACACACACGGCGAAGGGGAGGACATTTGCACAGAAATTGAGAGGGACATGCACTCACTGAGGCGAGATGCGCACATACAGTGAGGGGGATATACACAAAGAGCAAGGGAGGGACACACACACCCACAAGGGAGGGTCACACACACAGCAAGGGAGTGACACGTGCACACACAGTGAGAGAGGGACATGCGCACACAGCGAGGGAAGGACACACACATACACAGAAAGGGAAGGACACGTGCACACACACACACAAACACACACACACACACACACAGGGAGGGATGAAGACACACACACACAGAGGGAGGGGGGACATGCGCACACACAGAGCGAGAGGGAGACACATACACACAACGTGAGGGAGTGACACACACGCAACCAGCGAGTGAGGAACACGCAGCGAAGGGGGACACACAAACACATACTGTGAGGGTGTGACACATAGACACACAATGAGGAATGGACATACACACAGCGAGACACACACACACAGCGAGCGAGGGGCACTCACAGCAAGGGAGGGACTTGCTGAGACATACAGAGAGGGAGGAACACGCACACGCAGAGGGAGGGAGGGACAAGGGCACACACAGCGAGGGATGGACACGCACACACAGTGAGGGAGTGAAACGTACACACACACACACACACACAGCGAGAGAGGGAACGACATGCACACACGCACACACACACAAACAGCGAGGGAGGGACACGCACATACAGCAAGGGAAAGACATGCGCACACACACAGCGAGGGAGGGTTATACACAAATGCACACAGCGAGGGAGGGGCAGTCACATGCACTGCAATAGTGACACACATACTCACAGCAAGAGGGCACACGCACACACAGCCAGGGAGGGACACGCACATGCGCAAGCACACAAACACAGGCACACAGCGAGAGAGAGACACACAAATACACGGCAAGGGAGGGACACGCACACACACACACAGACAGTGAGGGTGGGACCACACACACAGAGACCGAGGGAGAGACACACACACATACACATAGCGAGGGGGCGACACATGCATACACAGCGAGGGAGGGCCACACACACACAGGGCAAGGGGGGAAACTTACACATACAGTCAGCGAGGATGGGACCACACAAACACACACACAAAGCGAAGGAGGGGCACACACACACACACAAACACACACACACAGCGAGGGAGGGACAGGTGCACACACAGCGAGGGAGGGACACGTGCACACACAGCGAGGGAGGGACACGCGCACACACAGCGAGGGAGGGACACGCGCACACACAGCGAGGGAGGGACACGCGCACACACAGCGAGGGAGGGACACGCGCACACACAGCGAGGGAGGGACACGCGCACACACAGCGAGGGAGGGACACGCGCACGCACACACAGCGAGGGAGGGACACGCGCGCGCACACACAGCGAGGGAGGGACACGCGCGCGCACACACCGAGGGAGGGACACACACACAGGGGGGGAGGGAGGGACACACACACAGGGGGGGAGGGAGGGACACACACACACACAGGGAGGGAGGGACACACACACACACAGGGAGGGAAGGACACACACACAGGGAGGGAGGGACACACACACAGGGGGGGAGGGAGGGACACACACACGGGGGGGAGGGAGGGACACACACACAGGGGGGGAGGGAGGGACACACACAGGGGGGGAGGGAGGGACACACACAGGGGGGGAGGGAGGGACACACACACACGGGAAGGGAGGGACACACACACACGGGAAGGGAGGGACACACACACACGGGAAGGGAGGGACACACACAGGGGGGGAGGGAGGGACACACACAGGGGGGGAGGGAGGGACACACACACAGGCTGGGAGGGAGGGACACACACACAGGCTGGGAGGGAGGGACACACACACACAGGGAGGGAGGGGGACACACACACACACAGGGAGGGAGGGGGACACACACACACAGGGAGGGAGGGGGACACACACACACAGGGAGGGAGGGGGACACACACACACAGGGAGGGAGGGACACACACAGGGAGGGAGGGAGGGAGGGACACACACAGGGGGGGAGGGAGGGACACACACACACGGGGAGGGAGGGACACACACACGGGAAGGGAGGGACACACACACACGGGAAGGGAGGGACACACACAGGGGGGGAGGGAGGGACACACACACACGGGAAGGGAGGGACACACACAGAGGGGGGGGGAGGGACACACACACACGGGAAGGGAGGGACACACACACACGGGAAGGGAGGGACACACACAGGGGGGGAGGGAGGGACACACACACACGGGAAGGGAGGGACACACACACACGGGAAGGCAGGGACACACACACGGGGAGGGAGGGACACACACGGGGGGGGAGGGAGGGACACACACGGGGGGGAGGGAGGGACACACACACACGGGAAGGGAGGGACACACACGGGGGGGAGGGAGGGACACACACACAGGGGGGGAGGGAGGGACACACACACAGGGGGGGAGGGAGGGACACACACACACAGGGGGGAGGGAGGGACACACACACACAGGGGGGGAGGGAGGGACACACACACACACGGGAAGGGAGAGACACACACACGGGAAGGGAGGGACACACACAGGGGGGGAGGGAGGGACACACACACACGGGAAGGGAGGGACACACACACACGGGAGGGAGGGACACACACACAGGGGGGGAGGGAGGGACACACACACAGGGGGGGAGGGAGGGACACACACAGGGGGGGAGGGAGGGACACACACACACGGGAAGGGAGGGACACACACACACGGGAAGGGAGGGACACACACACACGGGAAGGGAGGGACACACACACACGGGAAGGGAGGGACACACACACACGGGAAGGGAGGGACACACACACGGGAAGGGAGGGACACACACACACGGGAAGGGAGGGACACACACACACGGGAAGGGAGGGACACACACACACGGGAAGGGAGGGACACACACACACGGGAAGGGAGGGACACACACAGGGGGGGAGGGAGGGACACACACAGGGGGGGAGGGAGGGACACACACACACGGGAAGGGAGGGACACACACACAGTGGGGGAGGGAGGGACACACACACAGGGGGGGAGGGAGGGACACACACACACGGGAAGGGAGGGACACACACACACGGGAAGGGAGGGACACACACACACGGGAAGGGAGGGACACACACAGGGGGGGAGGGAGGGACACACACAGGGGGGGAGGGAGGGACACACACACACGGGAAGGGAGGGACACACACACAGTGGGGGAGGGAGGGACACACACACAGGGGGGGAGGGAGGGACACACACACAGGGGGGGAGGGAGGGACACACACACACGGGAAGGGAGGGACACACACACACGGGAAGGGAGGGACACACACACACGGGAAGGGAGGGACACACACACACGGGAAGGGAGGGACACACACACACGGGAAGGGAGGGACACACACACACGGGAAGGGAGGGACACACACACACGGGAAGGGAGGGACACACACAGGGGGGGAGGGAGGGACACACACACACGGGAAGGGAGGGACACACACGGGGGGGAGGGAGGGACACACACAGGGGGGGAGGGAGGGACACACACACACACGGGAAGGGAGGGACACACACACACGGGAAGGGAGGGACACACACACACACGGGAAGGGAGGGACACACACACACACGGGAAGGGAGGGACACACACACACGGGAAGGGAGGGACACACACACACACGGGAAGGGAGGGACACACACACACACGGGAAGGGAGGGACACACACACACACACACGGGAAGGGAGTGACACACACACACACACGGGAAGGGAGTGACACACACACACACACGGGAAGGGAGTGACACACACACACACGGGAAGAGAGTGACACACACACACACGGGAAGGGAGGGACACACACACACACGGGAAGGGAGGGACACACACACACACGGGAAGGGAGGGACACACACACACACGGGAAGGGAGGGACACACACACGGGAAGTGAGGGACACACACACACACGGGAAGGGAGGGACACACACACACGGGAAGGGAGGGACACACACACACGGGAAGGGAGGGACACACACACACGGGAAGGGAGGGACACACACACACGGGAAATGAGGGACACACACACACGGGAAATGAGGGACACACACACACGGGAAGGGAGGGACACACACACACGGGAAGGGAGGGACACACACACAGGGAGGGAGGGACACACACACACAGGGAGGGAGGGACACACACACACAGGGAGGGAGGGACACACACACACATAGGGAGGGAGGGACACACACACACAGGGAGGGAGGGACACACACACACAGGGAGGGAGGGACACACACACAGGGAGGGAGGGACACACACACAGGGAGGGAGGGACACACACACACAGGGAGGGAGGGACACACACACACAGGGAGGGAGGGACACACACACACAGGGAGGGAGGAACACACACACACAGGGAGGGAGGGACACACACACACAGGATGAGGGACACACACACAGGATGAGGGACACACACACAGCAAGAGCGACACACACACAATGAGAGAGGCACATGCACACACACATACTCACACAGCGAGGGAGGGACACACAGACACACAGTGAGTGAGTGATACGCATACACACACATACAGAGCGAGGGACACACACTGCAAGAGGGGAACACACGCTCACAGCAAGAGGGACACACACAGCGAGGTTGAGACACGGTGACACAGCGAGGGTGGGACATGTGCTCAGAAAGCGAGAGGACACACACACACACACAGCGAGGGGACACACACACAAAGTGAGGGGGGGAGACATGCAGACATACACACACACACACACACACACACACACACACACACACACACAGTGAGGAAGGGACATGCTCACACACAGCCAAGGAAGGGGACACACACACACATACACACACACAAACACAGAACAATGGAGGGGCACGTGCACACACAGTGATGTGTCTCCTCGGACGTGTAATTGTCCAGCTCTCACTCCAGTCTGCTCCCTCACAGGGTCACCGTCTGTGACTCCCAGGTATAACTAGGCCTCGATCCTCAGTGCTGATTTATATTCTCCCAGGTGTGAGTCAGCCTCAAGCTCCTGCTCCAAGTTGCTCCCTCATACGGTCACTCCCTCTGTGACTCGGTGCTGATTTCGAGCCTCCTGCTCTGCTTTTTATCCAAATCCAAATCCCAGTCAGCCTTGACCCTCGCTGCTGATGTATATTCTCCCGCTCTGTGCTGCTCTCTCTCAGGTTCTCTCCCCTTGTGACTCCCAGGTATGGTCGGCATCAAGCCTCAGCTAAGATTTATAACATCCTATTCCGCACAGCTCTCTTACAGGATCGCCGCTGTGCCTGAGTACAGTGGGAAAGAGGAGGATTAGACATAGCAGAGGCTGTTACAGTGATTGGACGAGCTGTAGGGCATGGAACAGGTTATCTGGGGAGCTAGGCAGACCTGCAGTAACTAAAGAACGTTACTGGAAGATACAGCGAGAGATGCAGACACTGAAGAAGGCAAAGGAAATAGAAAGATGGTGGCTTGTTCATGACGGAGCTTTGTAGAGTCTAAAGGTTTCAAAGTTTGTGAGAAGATTTGTAGCTCGGGTGCTCGTTGTTGTGGTTCTGTTCGCCGAGTTGGGAATTTGTGTTGCAGACATTTCGTCCCCTATCTACGTGACATCCTCAGTGCGTGGGAATCTCCTGTGAAGCGCTTCTGTGATGTTTCCTCTGGCAACTATAGTGATTTGCATCTGCCACTTCCGGTTGTCAGTTCCAGCTGTCTGCTGCAGTGTTCGGTATATTGGGTCCAGGTCGATGTGCTTATTGATTGAACCTGTGGATGAGTGCCATGCCTCTAGGAATTCCCTGGCTGTTCTCTGTTCGGCTTGTCCTATAATAGTAGTGTTGTCCCAGTCGATCTCACATTGCTTGTCATCTGCGTGTGCGCCTACTAAGGATAGCTGGTCGTGTCCTTTCATGGCTAGTTGATGTTCATGGATGCGGATCGTTAGCTGTCTTCCTGTTTGCCCTATGTAGTGTTTTGTTCAGTCCTTGCATGGGATTTTGTACACTACATTGGTTTTGCTCATGCTGGGTATCAGTCCTTCGTCCTGATGAGTTGTTGTCTGAGAGTGGCTGTTGGTTTGTGTGTTCTTATGAGTCCTAGTGGTCGCAGTAGTCTGGCTGTCAGTTCAGAAATGTTTTTGATGTATGGTAGTGTGGTTAGTCCTTTGGGTTGTAGCATGTCTTCATTCCATTGTCTTTCCCTGAGGCATCTGTTGATGAAATTGCGTGGAGTTTGACCCCATCCCGCAGCTCACTAATAGGATAAACAACTCACTGAGAAACCTGCAAAAAAAACGGACAGATAATCAGGTTTGACCGACAGAGAATGAAAACTGAAAGCAACAACACCGCCAGATTCTATGGACTACCTAAAGTGCACAAACCAGACATCCCACTCAGACCCATAGTATCACTAACAGGGACACCATCACACAAACTGGCGAAAGAACTACAGCAGAAACTGAAACACCTGATCAGCGGATCTAGACACTCTATACAGTCAACACAGGAATTCTTGGACATCATCAGAAATAACACACATCGATAAGGAAGAAACTATGGTCTCATTCGATGTAACGGCACTGTTCACCTCTATCAACAAAACCCTAGCCAGAGAAACAATAGCCAACCTGCTGGACATACAGAACAGAGAACAAGACGGGGAACCTATTAACAAAGACGGCGTACTCAAACTACCGGACCTGTACCTCACAACACACTTCACATTCAACAACCAAATATATGAACAAATCAACAGTACCCCCATGGGCTCACCCATCTCTGGACTCATAGCAGAAGCGGTAATGCAAAGGTTAGAACAAACAGTCTTACCGCAAATTCAACTCAAACTCTGGGTCAGATATGTGGATGACACCTTTGTAATCATTAAAAACACAGAAAAAGAGAACACACACCGGATCATCAAACGCCACACTCACAGGAATCCAATTCACGAGAGAGGAAGAAAAGGACAACCAACTCCCATTCCTAGAGTGATGGTACAGAGAACACCGATCAGAGAATTCACCACAAAGGTATACAGGAAAGCCACACACACAGACCAACTCCTGAACTACAAAAGCAACCACCCAACACACACAAAAGAAGTTGCATCAAGGCACTGTTCAAAAGGGCCACAACACACTGCAGTACACCAGAACTGCAAAAAGAGGAAGAAGAACACCTCTACAATGTATTCGCCAAAAACGGATACCCCCACAATTTCATTCGGGATTGTCTGTATGGATTTGCAGGACGACTGTCCTCTGATATTGATCAGGGCCGTGCAGATGATGTGGTTGATATGGAGTTCATTAAGGTCTTTGACAAGGTCCCACATGGAAGGCTGGTCCAAAAGGGAAGATCCCATGGGATCCAAGGTACGTTGGCAAATTGGCTCCACAATTGGTGGAGGGTTGGTTTTGTGATTGAAAGCCATTGTCCAGCGGGTGTACCACAGGGACCTGTGCAGGAGCCATTGCTGTTCATTATGGACATTAATCACTCGGATGTGAAAGCAGAAGGTAACATTAGCAGGTTTGCGGATAACATGAAAGGTGAGGGTGTTGTCCATAGTGAGGGGGATGGACTCAGGCTGCAGTCTGATATCGATCAGATGATAAACTGAGCAGAGTAATGGCAGACAGAGTTTACTTCTGATCACTGTGAGGTAATGCACTGAGGCAAGTCTAATAAACGAATGATATACATCATGATTGGTAGGTCCTCCTGGAGTACTAAGGAACACAGGGACCTTGGTGGGCAAGTCCCTGGATGTCTGAAGGTGTCAGCACAGGTAGACAGGGTGGGGAATACACCTGAACTGGGAGCAGGAGGGGGACCCACATCCTGGTGGGGAATGTTGCTAGAGCTTCTTGAGAGGATTTAAACTTGTCTGGCAGGGCTGTGTGACCCCAAAGAGTCGTAAGGCCAGAAAGAAAGTTGAGGCTGGTACAAATGTTCAAGAGAGCAATATAAGTAGACAAGGCAGGCAAGAACATAGCAGACAATTAGGGAAAACTGGTGGATTAAACTGCAGTTATTTCAATGCAAAGTGCCAGACAGATAGGGCAGATGAACCCAGAGCATGGATGGGAACATGGGACTGGGATACCATAGATATTACAGAAACACAGCTGAGGGAGCAACAGGACCAGCAGCTCAATGTTCCGGAGACAGATGCTACATGAAGGATAGAACAGGAGG
This sequence comes from Chiloscyllium plagiosum, assembly GCF_037043375.1. NCBI lineage: Eukaryota > Metazoa > Chordata > Chondrichthyes > Orectolobiformes > Hemiscylliidae > Chiloscyllium > Chiloscyllium plagiosum. The sequence continues at coordinate 69,478,766 of NW_028270175.1, read as the reverse complement.
CAAAACAGGAGGAGAGCTGGTGCTTTTGATTAGGGGAAACATCCCAGCAGTACCTAGAGGGAGTATTCATGTAGGATCGCCCAGTTAAGCGATATTAGAGGAACTGAGAAATAAAAATTGGTCATTAGTTTTCTATGGTCGTACTACAGTGATAGGCAATGGGAGATGAAGGAGCAAATATGTCAGGAGATTTCAGATGTCTCTTCGAATAATAGAGTTGTAATGATAGGGGATCTTAACCGTTCCAAACCTGGACTGGGATTGCTACTAAGTTAAGCATTTGGATGGAAGGAATTTGTTAAGTGTGTTCCAAAAACTCCCAGTCATTATGTAAGTGGCCCAACTGGAGAATGGGGCTAAACCTGACCTATCCTTGGGAAACAAGGTCGGGAACGGGACTGAGGTGTTAGTGGGGGAACACTTTGGAAATTACCACAATTGTATTAGTTTGAAAATAGCGATGGAAAAGGACAGGCCTGGTCCACAAGTTAAAGTTATTCAATGGAGCAAGATAGTATGAGACATGAATTTTTAAAGTAGATCTGGGGAGGCCATTTGCAGATAAAGGGAAGTCTGGCAAGTAGGAATATTTTAAAACCGAGATAAAAGGAGCGTTCAGCGCCAGCATGTTCCTGTTAGTGTACAGCTCAATGCTGACAGAATTAGGAAACACTGGCTGAGTTTCGGGCTGTGGTCAAGAAAAAAAGGGGTCACATGTCAGATAACTGGCTGACTCAAGGGAATCCCTTCAGGAGCATCGGGGCTGTAGAAATACACTTAGGATGGAAATCAGGAATGTAAAAAGGGGACACGAGATAGCTTTGGAAGAGAAAGTTAAGGAGAATCCAAAGAGACTCTACAAGTGTATTAAGAGCAAAAGAAGAGGGCGGGACAAAACCGGTATCCTTAATGATCAATGAAGCCAACGATGTGTGAAACTACAAGATCCGAAACAAATATTTCACTTTGGAACTTACTGTGGATAGAAACTGGGGCGCTCAGGGAACTAAACAGTGTTTGGCCTGACTACTATTGGAATACGGTGTGCAATTCTGGTCTCAATGCCATCGGAAGGATGTCGTGGGACATGAAAGGGTTCAGAGGAAATGACCAAAGGTGTTGCCAGGGTTGGAGGGTTTGCGCTTCAGGGAAAAGCCTGAATAGGCTGGGGCTGTTTTCACTTGAACATGGGAAGCTGAGGAGTAAACCGCTACAAGGTGTTTACAATCATGATGGTCATCGACAGGGTCAAGAGACAAGGTCATTTCCCCAGGCGAGGGAAACTTTTCAAAGGGATCGAAAGGACAACTGGCTCCCGCAGAGTGGATGGAATAAGCTGCCAGAGCAAATAGTGAAGGCTGATAGAAATACATTTAAAAGGCACGTGGATGGATGTATGAATAGCAAGGGTTCAGAGGGAAATTGTCAAAATTGTGGCAAATGTGACGAGAAACGTCATGCAGGAGTTGGTCCAAGGGGCTGTTTCCGTGCTGTACATCTCTATGACTCAATGTCTTGAAATGGGTCCACATTATAGAAAAGGAGGTGCTGGAGGTTTTAAAACACAAAGGTAGATAAATCCCCAGGACCTGATCAAATGTACCTCAGGACATTGTGGGAAGCTGGTGAAGAAATTGTAGGGCCCCCAGCAGAGATATTTGTACCATAGAGTGCTATGTGTGATAGGCTGTTAGACTGGAGGGTGGCATTGTGGACAGTGAAGAAGGTTTTCTGAGATTACAAAGGGATCATGATGACATGTGTGAATGGCTGAGAAACTGTAGATGGAGTTCAATCTGAATAAATGCGAGGTAATGCATTTGGAACAACAAACACGGGCAGGGCTTATACAATTAATGGCAAGAGCTTCAGTAGCATTGTAGAACAGAGGGACCTCAGGGTTCAGCTACATAGTTCTTTGATGTTTGCAACATGGAGAGACAGGATAGTTTAAAAAAAAAGGGGCTTGCCTCACTTGCTTTCATTGCTCAGTCCTTTGGATATAGGAGTTGGGAAGTCATATTGAGATTGTACAGGCCATTGGTGAGTCCTCTTCTGGAATACTGTGTCAAGTACTGGTCGACCAGTTATAGGAAGGATATTATTGAGCTCGAAAGGGTTGGGAGGAGATTTACTGGGATGTGGCTGGGTACGAAAGGCTTCAGTATAAAGAAAGGCTGAATAGGTTGGTATTTTTCACTGAAACCTGAATGTTGACAGATGACCTCACAGAAGTTTATAAAATCATGAGGGGGATAGAGAGAGTTAATGGGAGTTGTCTTTTCCCATGGACAGGGGAGTTTCAAGACAAGGCACTACATTTTTAAGTTAGAGGAGAGACATTAAAAAAAAAGACATGAGAGGCACATTGTTACACAGAGGGTGGGTTGTGTGTGGAATGAACTTCCCAAGGAAGGGGTGAATGTGGGGACAATTACAATGTTCAAAAGACATTTGGATTAGTACAGGAATAGGAAAGGTTTGAAGGGATATGATCCAGGAACAGGCAGGTGGGATGAGATCCGTTTTAGAGTGCGGTTAGCATTAACCGAACAGTGCGGTATGACTCTCTGACTATGATTATAATGTTGTATCATCAGTTAACAAAGGCTGCAAGAGAAAGCCAGGGAACGACAGACTGATGAGCGGGAAATCAGGGTGGGTCAGTTGTTGGAGGGCATTCTGAGAGGTAGGCCTTACATGCATTTGGAAAGATAAGGCCTGATTACGGACAGACAGCATGGCTTTGTGCGTGGGATAACATGTCCCACAAACTTGACTGGAGTTTGTTCAAGAGGTGACCAAAAAGATAGACAAAGGCAGAGCAACAGACGTTGCTTCTGGCTTCCGCAAACCCTTGTTCGGGGTGTAGCATGATACATTGGTTAGTAAGGGTAGATCGTAAAGGTAGATCACAAGGGATCAGGGAGAGCTAGCCAACTAGATACTAAATGGAATGACAGTGGGAGACAGAGGGTGGTGGGAGAGGGTTGTTGTTCAGATTGGAGGCCTCTGACCAGCAGTGTGCTGTAAGAATTGGTGCTGGGACCACTGTTGTGCCCCATTTACATTAACAATTTGAGTGAAAATATAGGAGTCCCTGTTAGTATGTTTATCGATACCAAGATTAGTGGAAGAGTGGGCAGGGAATATAGTTATTGAAGAAGATGTTAATCAACTGGGCCAGTGGGCCAAGGAATGAAAGATGGAGTTTCATTTCGGTGTTGGATTTAGTTCAGACAAACCAGGGAGGACTAACACGGGTAATAGTTGGGCCCTGGACAGTGTTGTAGAATAGAGAGAGACCAAGGGGTGCAGGTACATTATTCCTTGGACTAGCATCACAGGGTGACAGGGTGTTGAAAGCGGCAATTGGCACACTTGTCTTCATTGGTCAGAGCATTGAGTACATGAGTTGGAGATATTGGTAACACTGTCGTTAATATTTATCTTGGGCAGAGGAGGCCACGGGGTGACCTGATAAAAGTTTATGCAACTATGTAGTGTCTAAGTAAGGTGAATTGCCAAAGGTAGGTGAGTCCAAAGCTAGAGGCATAAACGTGAGGTGAGAGAGCAAGGATTTAAAGAGGGAGCTAAGGGGCAACAATATCCACAGAGGATGGTGCATAGAGGGAATGGACTGCCAGAGGAAATGGAAAAACAAGTACAATTACAACATGGAAAAGACACTCGGGCAGGTACATAGAGAGGAGAAGGTTTGAAGGGATATGAGCCAAACACATGCAAACTCGACTCATTCCATTTAGGAAACATCAGCCGAAGAGTCATGCCGCACAGAAACAGACCCTATGTCTCCAGTTGTTGGAGGAGGAGATTATCGAGACAAGGCATGCTGTAGAGACTGAAGCAAGGTACAGCGATAAGGATGGTCACTGGAGGTTTCAAATACGTGAAATAATTGGTGAGAGGGGAGGAGATGACAGAGATAGGAACTGTTATAGGAATTAAAATGATTGAAGACACTGGTCCTCAATACAAGCCATAGATACAGTGTTGGAGAGGGAATAGGGAACAGAAAGATCCCAGGCAGCATTACCACCCTCTCGTGGGAGGCCTGCTTTCCCCTCAGTTGTTCTGATGCTCCCCAAGAAAGCACAGGCATGGACTGATAACTGACAACTCCCGACACTGTCTCATTACAACAAAACTTGCAGCAGGCGTGGTGATTGAGCCTGGGGTGTGTCTGTACTGTGCTCCCCCTCCAGCACTTTCTCTTTGTCATGTCTTGTTAGCTGATGTTTGGATCATCCTTGTTACTTTCTGCTCTGTGCACTGGAATGATCTTACCTGGCAGCAGGATTTATTGAAGACTCCCGACCTCCCTGACTTTGTCTTTCTGGCTGACCAACCATCGTCCCAACCAACAGTTGGCAAGTCTATTGAGTCAGGAACTCCATGAGTACCTGTAGAAGACACAGAAATAGGCAGAATGGGAAATTAGACTAATGCTTTGAGGGTTACACAAATAGAATGGCACTGAGCCCACAGAGATCTGGAAAATCCCAGTCTGCATTCCTGACCTGTGCTGCCTCATCTCTCTGGAGTGGAGAATTCTGTTGACTCATGATCTGGAGTAGCTTCAAAGGTGAGACACGGTGACAGAGGCAGCAATTAGACCCACACAGTCAGGGATACCACATGGAGAGGGACTGAGTCACACCACCAAAGTGCCGGGTCAAACAATTGTGCAGGAAGAAAGGGTTTTGATTCATGTTGCACTGGGATATACAAACTGTGAGCAGGCGAAGTGATAGCCTAGTGGCACTATTGTGTGACAATTTATCCAGAAACTCAGCAAGTGCTCTCTGGACACAGGTTCAAATCCCACCATTGCAAATGATGGAATGTGAAGTAAATGCTTCAAAAACGATGTAATTAAAAACCTGTAAATGAGTATTAAACAATTGCTGATGTTAAGAAAAATCCTTCGGGTGCATTCCTGTCTTTAGTGAAGTAACCTAAGATGGGACAGGGATATCACAGGTATTACAGAAACACAGCTGAGGGAGGGACAGGACAGGCAGCTCAATGTCCCAGGGGACAGATGCTGCAGGATGGACAGAAGGGGAGCTGAGAGAGGAGGAGAGCTGCTGATTCTGACTGGGTGAACCATCCCAGCAGGACTGAGAGAGGATATTCCTGCGGGACCGCCCAGTGACGCTGTGTCCGTGGGATTAATCAGTAACAATGGGTCTTCCCTTTCCTCTGGTTGTTCTACAGACCCCGAGAGCCCCGCCCTCCTGCATCTTGACCTTCTCAAGATGGCGGCCCTGAGGCCCGCGCTCCCTCTTCCCTCAAACAAATGGCGGCCGTGACCCTGGGCCGCTTCCCCAACAGAGACCGCCGCCTCCTTACCCGGGCCTGGACGGTCTTTTTCGAGTTATTTTTAACCTGTATCCAGGACTTGTGAATTCTCTCCGCTCCTTTCCCCCATCGAGGCTCCCACACACCGGCTCTGAGCGCCGCTCTCTGAAGCCGATCGCAGCCGCTGCAGGAGAAAGCAGCTCCATGTCACACATGATCAATGCGACACTGCGCATGCTCTACATAGAAACCAAACTGCGCGTGCGTCTGAGATTACCGGTGAGTTTATAGAGAATATTCATATCTGCACAGGATCATGGGTGAAATATTAGTCATTAACAATTGCTCTGTCAATTAACAGTCATTGAGATGATTACATGCAAATAGATTATTCGGTCCAATTTAACCATATTAGCCAGGTATGTAAATTACCAATCGTTCTGGGAGTTTGAAAATAAATTTCTTACTCGAGTTGTGTAAACCGACCTGTGAATTATTCTCAGCTCGTCCCCTACACTATTGCAAAATCACCCATGTGTTTATCTAAGGATTGTTTAAATCTCCCTAATGTACGTTATCAGATTTACATCTCAACTATTTCTTAAATATCTCACATTGATTCATGGGAGAGGTTTAATGCTCCACTATGTAGTGAAAATGATCAATCCTGCAAAATAGTTTGCTTTCTGACCAATCCTGAAGCGTTCACTCCCCGAGAATGCTTTGGCCCCGCTCCTCACTCACTCTGGTTCGACGACCGGCCGCTGCTCGGTCCTCCTGGTCCGCCCCTTCCTCTCAATTGCGGAGTTGATTCGGACGCGACTCAGCAGGCTAAGGGACAAGGGAAGTTAGAGTCGATGCCTTGTCATGTGGTGAAAGTATCCCGAATCTTGGATCGAGAGGCCTGAGTTTATTTCACATCTTGGACAGGTGTGTGTAATAACAACTTTATTAAGAAAAAACAAGGGAAGGCAGGAACAGAGTAAAAACAATAAAACATGCAAACAATGTGGTGGGGCTCTCAGTGCTCTGGTGATTTTAGTCTTTACCATGTGTTTCAGGGCCCCAGGACATCCCAGTACAGACTGTGCCACTCATCCTTGTGCACAGCCAGATACCACGATTGTGGGGCAAAGTGATGTGGTGGGGTACAGATTCTGGATTAGTGGTGCTGGAAGAGCACAGCAGTTCAGGTAGCATCCGAGGAGCAGTAAAATCGACGTTTCGGGCAAAAACCCTTCATCCGGAATAAAGGCAGAGAGCCTGAAGCGTGGTGAGATAAGCTAGAGGAGGGTGGGGGTGGGGGTGGGGAGAAAGTAGCATAGAGTACAATAGGTGAGTGGGGGAGGGGATGAAGGTGATAGGTCGGGGGCGGTCGGAGGGTGGATTGGACAGTTGGACAAGAATATAGGCAGACAGGACAAGTCACAGGGACAGTGTTGAGCTCGAAGTTTGGAACTGGGATGAGGCGGGGGAAGGCGAGATGAGGGAACTGTTGAAGTCCCCAATGATGCCCTGGGGTTGAAGTGTTGCGAGTCGGAAGCTGAGGCGTTCTTTCTCCAGGGGTCTGGTGGTGAGGGAGCGGCGGTGAAGGAGGTCCAGGACTCCATGTCCTCGGCAGAGTGGGAGGGAGAGTTGAAATGTTGGGCCACAGGGCGGTGGGGTTGATTGGTGTGGGTGTCCCGGAGATGTTCCCAAAAGTGCTCGGCTAGGAGGTGTCCAGTCTCCCCAATGTAGAGGAGACCCCATCGGGAGCAACGGATACAATAAATGATATTAGTGGATGTGCAGGTAAAACTTTGGATGTGGAAGGCTCCTTTAGGGCCTTGGGTAGAGGTGAGAGAGGAGGTGTGGGTGCAAGTTTTGCAATACCTGCGGTGGCAGGGGAAGGTGCCAGGTTGGGAGGGTGGGTTGTGGTGTGCGTGGACCTGACCAGGTAGTCACGGAGGGAACGGTCTTTGCGGAAGGCAGAAAGGGGTGGGGAGGGAAATATATCCCTGGTGGTGGGGTCTGTTTGGAGGTGGCAGAAATGTTGGCGGATGATTTGGTTTATGCAAAGATTAGTGGGGTGGAAGGTGAGCACCAGGGGCGTTCTGTCCTTGTTACGGTTGGAGGGGTGGGGTTTGAGTGCGGAGGTGCGGGATGTGGACGAGATGCGTTGGAGGAGGGCATCTTTAACCACGTGGGAAGGGAAATTGCGGTCTCTAAAGAAGGAGGCCACCTGGTGTGTTCTGTGGTGGAACTGATCCTCCTGGGAGCAGATACGGCGGAGGCGGAGGAATTGGGAATACGGGATGGCATTTTTGGAAGAAGTAGGGTCGGAAGAGGTGTAATCCAGGTAGCTGTGGGAGTCGGTGGGTTTGTAAAAATGTCAGTGTCAAGTCGGTCGTCATTCATGGAGATGGAGAGGTCCAGGAAGGGGAGGGTGGTGTCAGAGATGGTCCAGGTAAATTTAAGGTCAGCGTGGAATGTGTTGGTGAAGTTGATGAATTGCTCAATCTACTCGCGGGAGCACGAGATGGCGCCAATGCAGTCACCAATGTAGCGGAGGAAGAGGTGGGGAGTGGTGCCGGTGTAATTACGGAAGATCAACTGTTCTACGTAGCCAACAAAGAGACAGGCATAGCTGGGGCCCATACGTGTTCCCATGGCTACTCCTTTGGTCTGGAGGAAGTGGGAGGATTCGAAGGAGAAATTGTGAAGTTTGAGGACCAGTTCGGCCAAACGAATGAGAGTGTCGGTGGAAAGGTACTGTTGGGGACGTCGGGAGAGGAAAGAACAGAGGGCTTGGAAGCCCTGGTCATGGTGGATGGAGGTGTAGAGGGATTGGATATCCATGGTGAAGATGAGGCATTGGGGGCCGGGGAAACAGAAGTCTTGGAGGAGGTGGAGGGTGTGGGTGGTGTCTCAAACGTATGTGGGGAGTTCCTGGACTGGCGGGATAGGACAGTGTCATGGTAGGTAGAGATGAGTTCAGTGGGGCAGGAGCATGCTGAGACAATGGGTCGGCCAGGGTGGTCAGGCTTGTGGATCTTGGGAAGGAGGTAGAACCGGGCAGTGTGGGGTTCCCGGACTGTGAGGTTGCAAGCTGTGGGTGGGAGATACCCTGAGGTGATGAGGTTCTGCATGGTGTGAGAGATTATGGTTTGGGGATGGGGGGTGTGGTCATGTTCGAGGGGACAGTAGGAAGATGTGTCCTCGAGTTGGCGTTTGGCTTCAATGGTGTCGAGGTCAGTGCGCCAGACTACCACTGCGCCCCCTTTATCTGCTGGTGAAATGGTGAGGTTAGGATTGGAGCAGAGGGATTGGAGGGCTGTCTCCTTACTTGCTCAAGGATGCACCGGCACTAGAGGGGGTGCAGAGGAGGTTAACTAGGTTGATTCTGGAGTTGAAGGGGTTGGCTTAACAGAGAATGGGAAATATTTATTGGAAATCAGAAGAATGGGCAATATATAAAATAATGAATGGAATGAATAAAATAGAAGTGGAGAGAATGTTTCCACTGGCAGGTGAAGCCAGGACCAGAGGGCATCACCTGAAGATGAGAGGCAGCAAATTTAGGACTGAATTGAGAAGGAACTTCTTGACCTCGATGGAATTCATTGCCCAGGGAAGTAGTTGATGCTAGTTCAGTAAATGTTTTTAAAGCTAAGGTAACTTTTTTAAAAGGAATAACTAATTAATTAAGGGATATGGTGAGAACGTTGGTAAATGGTTCTGCGTCCAAAAATTGATCAGCCATGATTTTAATGAATGGCAGGTTTATTTGGAAGCACTCGCTTTGCAGCTTCTTCATCAGGTGGTTGTGTGATGTTTAACTTTGTGCCTCACTCTTGTCACTGATAAACAGCAATAAAAGCCATGAAACAGTGCGCATGCTCCAGGTAACAATGGGCCCCTGGTGGTTGATGTCAGGGGAAGACCAATGGAAAGGCAGGGGCACAGCTGGAGGACCTGGCGGGACATTTGATCCTCCGACCAATCAGAGTAAATGAGGGACGGGACTAGATTATACCACGTGATCATCCTCACGGTGGGCGCGGATGTGCGGGACGTGTGGATGGAGAGCTGTTGGTAAGGAAAGAAATAAACAGCAGGGAAATGGTGTTGGTATGGGCTGAGAGATTTTACAAATATTTGGTGAACATCGGAAAATACAAATTTGAAACTTACTGTCCCGTTTTTGCAGTAAACTGGAAAATAACCTCATCATGTGAGCGCCGCCATCTTTATTCGGGGCAGAGATTCACTGGACACGTGTGCGGCCGCCAGCTTTGTCGGGGGCAAAGTTCAGAGGTGTGTACGTGCAGCCCTCCCTGGTAGAGAGTTCTCGGTCAGGATTTCCCCAGAGCACATTCAAACCCAGAGAAATGGATTGTTTTTTTCTGGATTTGTTTCTTCATCCATTTAAATGATTTGGAAGTGAATAGAGCCGGTACAGTTCGTAAGTTTGCAGATGACACCAAAATTGGAGGTGTTGTTGACAGTGATAAAGGTTGTCTCAGAATACAATGGGATATTGATCAGATGGGCCAATGGGCTGCGGAGTGGCAGATAGGGTTTAATTTAGATAAATGTGAGGTGCTGCATTTTAGAAAAGCAAATCAGAGCAGGACTCACACTAAATTGTAAGGTCTTGGAGAGTCTTGCTGAACAAACAGACCTTGGAGTGCATGTTCATGGTTCCTTGAAAGTAGAGTCACAGGTAGATAGGATAGTGAAGACATTGTTTGGTCTTCTTCCCTTCGTTGGTCAGAGCATTGAGTAAAGGAGCTGTACAGGACATTGGTTAGGCCACTTTTGGAATATTGTGTGGAATTCTGGTCTCCCTATTATCAGAAAGAGGCACTGAAACATGGAAGGTTTGAGAATTGATTGTTTAAGGATGTTGCCAGGGTTGCAGGATTTGAGTTGCAGGGAGAGGCATAATAGGCTGGGGCCATTTTCCCTGGAGTGTCATAGGCTGATGTGTGATGTTGAAGAGGTTTATAAAATCGTGAGGGGCATGGATAGTGTAAATAGACAAGGTGTTTACCCAGGGGTGGTGGAGCCCAGAACTAGAGAATATAGGTTTAGGGTGAGAGGGGAAAATTCAAAAGGAACCTAAAGGGCAACCAAAATTGTAACATTTAAAAGGCATTTGAATAGGAAGGGTTCAGAGGAATGTCGGTCAAGTGCTGGCAAATTGGAATAGTTTAGGTTAGACTATCTGGTTTGCATAGATGGGTTGGACGAAAGAGTCTGTTTTTGTGTTAGACACCTCTGACTGTGGGATCATAAAAGTGAACACTGCTCTGATTCACCTCTGGGCTCCTTGATGTCCATTTGTTCATTATCTAGCTTCCTCAGTCTCACATGAGTGTATTTTTGCCACGTTTAGTATTTTACTACTACGTTCACAGATCTTTTTTGTAAATGGATTGTCCACTGCTGCCCGACTCCTGACCGTATGCCACTCCATTATCAGGTTATTTTTTCCACAATATCTTTGACAGTCAAGAATTTCTTTTTCCAATAGTGAGTGGAATTTTCTTCCATTTCTGACACTCAAATTCTGCACCATTTTCATTCCCTATAATTCACTACCTGAAACATCATGTGTATTTCTCCTTCCACAGATACCAGTGATCATTGCCAAAGCCCTGTTGCCTGTGGAGAGGGTGATGTTTGACTTCCTTGTACAGCTACACTTTGAATGGTGTAGGCGCTCCCACAATGTGGTTGGGTAAGAGACATTACAGATTATTCACTCAGCAATAGTGAAATGTAGAAGATATCTGTACAAATCAACATGTTTTTAATTTCACAAAAATATTGAGAACTTTTGACATAAGGCCACAGCTGGAGAATATTATGTCCAGTGACCAAAACCATTGCCAAATAAGCAATTTTTCAGGAATGCCTTAAAGGAAGAAAACAGATCTTAGAGGGTGGGAATTCCAGACTATGCTGCCTTGGAATCTATAGAAACAGTCACATAGCTGAACTCAAAAATAAACACATCATTGGGAGTCTAAACTAAAATGAGTTATTGAGATATGAAAGAGTGTGTGGTGCAGGAAGATAGGAATGATTACAGCCCGGAATTAAGTCAAGGGTGTGAAAGTAAATTATTGTTGCTTATAAATGGGAGCCTTTTGATGGATCAGCAAGTTCTGGTACAAGTGAGCACTTGGGCGGTAGAGTTTTCAATATTCTGGAGATTATAGGGAGGGTGATTGTGGGATGCTGGCCAGGAGTGGGTTTAGATAATGAAATCTAGAGTTAACAAAATGAATGAATGAGAGTTTCAGCAAATGAGCTGAGACTGTGGTGAGGTCAGATGATATCAAGTCGAAATAGTGGTCTTGGAGTGGGACTGGGCTATCACCCTCCCCTCACCTCTGGAATTCAGCTGTTTGTCAGTTTGTGAATCAAGTCTGTAACAAGATCAGGAACTGAGTGGCCCTGGCAGAACCCAAACTGGGTGTCACAGAAGGTTATTGCTGAGCAGCTGCGTGACAACACTGTAGATGACACCTTCCATCACTTCACTACTGAGCGAGTGTCGACTGATGGAGGGTAATTGGCTGAGTTGGCTCTGTCCTGCATTTTTGTGTTGAACAAACCTGGGAAATGTTCCACAATGTCAGTAGGTGCCAGTGCTGGACTTGTCTTGGTTGGCAGCAATTTCTGGAGCACAGCCATCAGTATTATTGCCACAATGTTGGTAGGGCTGACAGCCTTTACACTACTTCTCCATTTCTTGATCTGATTTGAAATAAGTTTTCAACCAAGTTGAATCACGTGTGCGATGTGAGGGACTAATGTAGAAGGCTCATCCACTTGGCACTGCTGGCTGAAGATTGCTGCAAATGCTGTTGTCTTGTCTGTTGCATGGATGTGTGAGACCCCTCCATCAGTAAGGTTGGGGATATCTGTGATGCTTCCTGCAGTGAGTTGTTTAATTGCCCATCACCATTCCTGACTAGGTGTGGCAGAACTGCAGAGCTCAGATCTGATCCATTGGTTGTTGGATCACATAGTTCTATTTGGTGTTGCTTGCGCTGTTTGGCGTGCAGGTTGGGTAGCTTCACCAGGTTTGCACCACATTTTTAGGTATGCCTAGTATTGCTCCTGGCATGCTCTGCGGAACTCTCCATTGAACTACGGTTGATCCCCTGGCCTGATGTTAATGGTTGAATGGGGAATATACCAGGTGTTGAGATTTCAGATTGTGCTGGAGTACAGTTCTGCTGCTGTTTTGGCCCACAGTGAGACAGAAGTTGCACGGTCAAGAGGGCTGATTGAGTTGTTGTATTTTCCAGTGCATTGGTAGATGTAATCTGGTCCATCCAGTTTCGTACCTTTGTTGAGACTGTGCAGTGATTAATACAATGAGTGATTTGATGGGCCACTGTCAGGAATGCAACTTTTAAAAAAAGGTTTTGTGATTTACGCATGAAAGAAGTGAACCTATCATGGTATTCGAACAGATGAAAGACTCAACAGACAATCAAGGTATTTTTCAATGGATAATTTCAGTTACATCACACTAAATTTTTGCTATAAATTCTGTGCCTTAGAATTGTGCCCTCCACAATCACCTGATGAAGGAGCGGTGCTCCGAAAGCTAGTGTGCTTCCAATTAAACCTGTTGGACTACAACCTGGTGTTGTGTGATTATTAACTGAGAATATTACAGCACTACGAACAGGGCTGCATGTAAACAGGCTCAGTCCAGTTAATCAATATATTCAGAAGGATTTCCTCCAAGTTTGTTGAAGCATTATTCGTCAAAACCGTCAATTTCAACCTGCAATGTTGTTATTAACAAAAACTTCAGGCTGACACAAAGCTCCCCACCCCACTGCAATGTGGTAACTGGGCCCGGCCCAGGAATTGGAACTGGGACATTTGTGGACTGTGATCTCAAAGGAAGCGAGCAAACACAATTCTGACAGATTAGTTCTCAAAGATGAGTAGCATGTTTGAGACAAGGCAAGTGGTATGCTGCCTTGCACTTACCTTAATTGCATTTCTTCTTTACAGTCGTGTTTTGCAAAGTATAAAGAACCGGTTTGTTTTCCGTAGTTGGGTAGTTTTATCCTCGTTGATCACAGTTGCTGCCTCTCGCTCCCCAAGTCAAACCATAGGATCGATAACAAAACAATAAACTGCAGGTGCTGGAGATCTGAACCCCAGAAACAAAGTGCTGGAGAAACTCAGCAGTTCTGAGGGCATCGGTGAAAAGAAAAAAATGTTACATTTCAAGTTCACTGACTCTTCATCTGAACGGACAAAGGTCACTGGACTTGGAACTTACAATGTTTAATTCCCCTCAGAGATGCTGCTGGACCTGCGGTTCTCCAGCACTGTGCTTTCTATGTTGAACTTTCGTATTTTTCCGAACTGTTTGTAAATAATCTCCAAAAGTGAAAGGTTCATTGCAAACATGAGCATAGTTTCTACACTTGAGTTACACAAGCACGTCTCAGTTTAAAAACAATATTTAACTCAAAGTAACATTCCATCTCAAAATTAGCCAAGTTACACCAGTAATAAAGCTCATTCATCCAATGAGGCACTTCAGCACAACATCCTGCAGTGTTGTACACAGCCACCTTTACCAAAGAATGATCACATGTCACAAAATTGAAGGCCAAGAGCATGTCTCTTTAAAGGAGCTGAAGTCAAACTCAATTTTTGGAAGGATTTTTATTAAACCTGATTGAACATTTAAACCTCAGAGCATAATCTTTGCTTTTTTTAAACAAAGTGTGTGGGAAACATCCCACATCTTGGTAAAGGTTAATTCGGCCTGATACATAGAGCCAAAGTCAAGCAAACATCACACTTTCCATTCACTTCTACAAAGGGCTGACATCACATTTCTTCAGGATTTATAGTATTTTATAAATTGTTTGTAAAATCATTTGTCACATTAAAGAACTGGACAATAAATGTCATTGTATACAATAAGAGTGAAGCCTGTGACAGCAAATTGAGCTTTGGAGGGCAGTGTATGCGCTTTCTAAATTCTGGGAGCACTTTGGGAGATTGCTCCCAGATGGTGATAGTGAACATATCTGGAATGCACGTTTTAGATTTGGGAATCAATGGGAGACAATCTGTGGTTTAAATAGTACTTGGCTTGAATGTTGGTGTAAAGTAAGCAATTCATAAAGTTACTTATATATTGTTGTTGACTACCTGCACGGTATTCAAATCTGCCAGGTTGCCTTCAATCGTGTGAATGCATCTATTGTAAATATTTTGAATATTCCAGAACTGCCCAGTGCTTGGCAAATTCAGGGGGGACAAAAAATCACATTGAGTAATTTGAAATTAAGAATCCAAGAGGACGTAACCACTGAAGTATTCAATTCAAATAGTTAAATGGAGAGCTCACATTTAAAATTCCTCTTATCCATAGGAATAGAGGGAGTGACAGAATTGGGATCAAATTCCTGGCTGGGGAGTGTGAAATGTGCTTTGATAAAGTCACCGCATTTACCAACAATAATTTGGCAAGCTCAGAAATTTAAAAAAACAATACGAGCTTCATTGCTACTCCAGTCGGGTCCCAAGCTCTGTGAAAATATAGTAATGTTCAGGTTTATTGCATACACTCTGAAACACATGTTTCTTCTACAGATCCTACAAGTTTCCCCAATGAGCATAGTCCATCCAAATGATGTTGCTAACTTTGGCCAACTCATTTCTTTCCGAGCTTCTATAACCTGAAGAGTGACCAGAAGCAATTACTCCACATATGTGGGAACATTACTGACGAATATTTTTTTCTCAGAATTGACTTCCATATTTTCAGTGCCCAGAACAGATAAAAATCTTGTTATGTTTTATAAAGCAACCTTTTCTTGCTTAATAATCAAGCTGCCTAAATTTTAAACATGAACACTTCTTAATAGTTGAACAGATACTAACGAAATATTTTGTGTGAAACAAATCACATGATACATAGTTATTCAGATAATAAAACAAGTTTGTTCATTGAAGAACCCAGAGGAAAAGGTCATGAAACAATGTGAGTTTGATATACCTCAATCATCATTTCAAGTGCATTCTCTGCATAAATTCTCCTTTTCCTCCTCGAAGTATTCAACTTCTTGAATAACTGAGAGAATGAAGTCACAGTTGTACGACACAAAATCAGACCCTTCAGTCCAACTTGCTCATGCTGACCAGATATCCAAAATTAATCTAATCCCATTTGTCAACATTTGTTCCATATCGATCTTAAACGCTTTCTACTGATTATCACTTTATTTTACTTTATCAGCACTTGAAATACTGACTTTTTTTTCTCCCAGCATTGGTTAAAGAAATTATAAGTTCATTCATCCAAGTTAATTTTGTAATCTTTCACTAAGAAACAAGTGAAAACAACATATAGCTGAGTGGAAAACAAAATACTGCAGCTGCGCGATATCTGGGAACATTCTAAAGGTGAGGCACTGATACTGCACAAGTTTGTCAGTACGGTTTCAATTACTGACAATAATTTAGTCATGTCTTCGCCTTCACACAGTTAAGGCAAATGTGAGATATCTGAATTTCATGAATTGGTTTGTGTTGCACTTCGTGACGATTAAACCAAGAATAATTTTTGTTGATCAAAGGAAAAAGTGATGACCAAAGAAGCTGGACATCAGAGTCGAAAAGTGCCATGCTGGAAAAGCACAGCAAGTCAGGCAGCATCCAAGAAGCAGGAGAGTTGATGTTTCGGGCATAAGCCCTTCATCAGGAATCACAGGCTTCAGAAAAATAACTGACATAGACTTATACCAACACATATGTAGAAGGGTTAAAGCATGTTACTATCAGATTAGAGACTAATTTCAGATTTGGTACCATTCATGCAACATTTCATATGATATTTACATATGTACCTAAAAGAGAAGTTGTCTAAAATTACAAGCTCCAGAATGATTATATGATTAAACCTGAAAATAAAGCTGGTGAACAAGAATGGCAAAGTGAAGTCCCATCAGTATCGCCTTGGGCAGTGTCAAGTAAGAATTTGACAACAGAGTTATCACTTTGGTGTAACCTGCAGTCTGGACAAATTGCAGCAAAAATCTGTTCAATTTTATCTGCAAACTATTGAATGCAAAATCCTCCTTGCATAATAATGAGGCAGCATTTTGGGATGTCATTTTTAAAATATATTATTTTCAATGTTACTCACAATTAAGAGTGATCACTTGGTGCTGTCTACCTAACACAGTACGCAAAGGAATTAACAAAAAAAACATTATAACCCAAATTCAGAGTCACTAGTTCATTGCTATTGCATGGGTCCAGCATTTATAAGTAATCATTTTTTAAAAATAAGTACAGATACATTTACTAACTATATTGGAGTACAGTCAAGTTTCTTACTGAACAGTGACAGGATTGGACAAAGTCTGCATGGATTTAAGAGAGGGGAATCATACTTAGCAAATCTACTGAAATAACCTACAGAGTCGAATATTAAAGAAAGAAATTGCAGGACATTTAGAAAAGCTTATCATTCAACATGGTAGACGGGATTTTGTGAAAGAGAAACTATATTTGACAAATTTACGACAGTTCATTGAGGAGATAACAAGCAGGGCTGATAAAGGGCAATCCAATGATGTTCTGTATTTGGTTTTTAAAAATGTAAATGATAAGGTGCTACATAAAAGTTAATTGCACAATTTAGGAGCTCATGGTATTGGGGTAATGTATTAGCATGGACTGAGGATTGGTTAACCACGCTGACTGTTGCTGAGTCCTCACTTGGAGTGCTGTATACAATGTTAGCTCCCATATTTAATGAAGGATAAACCAACATCGGAGACCATTCAAAAAAGATTCACTTACGTGCTTCAAGGATGAAAGAGTTGACCTATCAAGAATAGATAAGCAGGGGTGATCTTATGGAAACAAGATTCTGATGAGCTTGAAAGAGTAGATGTTGACTAGATCTTCTCGCACCAGTGAAGTCTCAAACCAGGGGACATTACTAAGGGAACATTCATTTTAAAAAACGTAAAGAATTTTTTACTCTCAGTGAATGGCTAGAATTTTCTCACCTAAACAATTGTGAAAGTTAAATGTGGGAGGGGAATGGTTGGGTTACTCTTCAGAGGGTTGTTCTGGCTTGTTGGGCTGAAGGGCCTGTTTCCACATAGTAGCGAATCTGCTATTCTATCTCAAATTATTTTAAAAGAGGGCAGATAGATTTTTGAAATATTGAGCAGTTGAGGGCTATGCGGATCAAGCATAAAAAAGGTGTTGATGTCTGGGTTGGCCCAGCCATGATCTGATAGAATGGGGGAACAAGCTGAAGGGAATGAATGCCCTACGCCTGCTCCGATTCCTTGAGTCTCCGTTTCATGTTTTTTTTTTGTTTCCAAAGAAGAGCGTGATACAATGTGCTAAAGATCTCAGATGTTGTGAAAAAGTGGTGTTTATGTACTGATTCAGATGGCATTGATTCAATTCCCTCCATGAATAAAGGAAATCTACTGCAGAGCTCATACAAAGGGAATCCTTCCTCTCAATAAACTCTCCCATAACATTACCCAACATATCAGCTAAAGCAGGACGCATTGCGCATGTTCTCGCCAACAAAGGGACTCCGGGTGATTGATGTCAGCACCAGACCAATGAATGGATGGCGGGCGGAGCTGGAGGACCTAGCGGGACGTTGGTCCTCCAACCAATCAACGTGAATGAAGGGCGGAGCTAAACTAAACCATGTGATCACCCTCGTGCGGGGCGCACAGTCGCTATAATGAATGCTCGGCAAGATATGGAGAGAAAGGATCCGGTAAGGAAAGAAATAAACTGGGAAATGGGAGAAAAACTGTGTTGCTATGAGCGGAGAGGTTTTACAAACAAATTGTGCACGTCGGAAAACACAAATTTGAACGTCCCAGTCCCGTGTTTGCAGTAAATGAGGAATTGCCTCAGTTCGGCTGCAGGCCTGAGTGAGCGCCGCCATCTTTATTCGGGACAACGATTCACTGGACACGTGCCGAGCCGCCATGTTTGTAGGGGGCAAGGTGCAGCCAGGCGCATGTGCAGCCTTTCTCGAGTATAGAGTCTTTGGGATCATAGCAGCCAATACTGCTCTGATTCACCTCTGGGCTCCCTCATCACCACTTTGTCAATATCTAGCTTCCTCAGTCTCGAACCATGAGTGTATTTTTGGTCAGTTTAGTGCTGTATTATTACTTTTTTAGACCCTTTGTAAATGAGTTTTTCGCTGCGGCCCAGCCCCTGACCATGTGCTGCTCTATTATCAGATTACTTTTTTCTTGAATATTTTTGACAGTCAACAATTCTTTTTTCCAACAAGCAAGTGTATTTTCCTTCAATTTCTGACTATCAAATTCTGCACCATTTTCATTCCCTGTAATCCATTTTGCACTCCATGAAACATCAACTGTGTTTCTCCTTCCACAGATACCAGTGATACCTGTTGCTTGTGGAGAGGGTGATGTTTGACTTTCTTGTACAGCTGCAGTTTGTGTCGTGAAGGCGCTCACACAATGTGGTTGGGTAAGTGACATTATAGATTATTCATTCAGCAACAGTGATGATTTGAAAATAATGACCAAATCAGCAACAGTTTGTATTTTTATTATTATGCTTATAATTTCACAAAAATACTATTGACAACTTTAAACATATGGCCAGAGATGGAGATATTAGGTCAGGTGACCAAAAGCATTGCCAAAAAGCAGGTTTTGAGGGATATCTTAAAGGTGGAAAGCAGACCTGTGAGGAAATGGCTGCGAATTTAAGACCATGCTGCTTCAGCAACTGCAGAAACAGCCACACAGGTGAAGTAATGCATTAACAAATGGTTGAGAGTCTCGAAGAAAAAGGATTGTCGAGGTCTCAAAGTGTGTGTGGTGCAGGGAGCTAGGGATTATCACAGCCAGGAATTAAATCCAGTGTGAGAATTTTAAATTGAGGGATTTGGGACAGGTGCTGGCAGGTGAGACTAGATTGGGTTGGGGTATCTGGTCGGCATGGACGGGTTGGACCGAAAGGTCTGTTTCCTTGCTGTACATACCTATGGCTGTATGCTGTTGATTATAATTAGGAGCCTTTTGATGAATTAATAAGCAGAGATTTAGACTTTCTTGAGATTACAGGGAGGTTGAATGGGGGAAGCTGGCCCTGAGTGTGTTTGGAAAATGAAAGTATGAGCTGAGACAAGAGTGGAATCAGCAAGAAATAGTGGTCTTGGCTTGGGACTGAGTTATCACACTCTCCTCACCTCTGGGATTCAGCTGGTTGTCAGGTTGTGAATCAGGGCGGTAACACCATCGGGAGCTGAGTGGCCCTGGTGGAGCCTAAAGTGAGTGTCGCTCAGCTGGCTGTTGCTGAGCAGCTGCTGCTTGGTAGCCCTGTTGATGACATCTTCCATCACTTTACTGCTGATCGAGTGTGGACTGATAGAGGGAAATTGCCTCGGTTGGATTGCCCTGTATATTTGTGTTGAACAGCCCTGGGCAATGTTCTACATTCTCGGTAGATGCCAGTACTGGAGCGGTACGTGACTTGGTGGGTGGCAAGTTCTGGAGCACAAGCCATCAGTATTATTGCCAGAATGTTGGCAGGGCCCGTAGCCTTTGCACTACTTAACCATTTCTTGATGTTATTCGAACTGGCTCAAAACTCACATCTGTGATGTTAGAAACCACTGGAGAAGGCTGAGATGGATCATCCCACTTTGCACTTCTGGCTGAAGATTGCTGCAAATGCTGTCATCTTATCTGGTGCATGGGTGTGTGAGGCCCCTCCATCAGTAAGGGTGGGGATTTCTGTGATGCTTCCTCCAGTGAGTTGTTTAATTGTCCATCACCGTTCACAACTGGGTGTGGTAGAACTGCAGAGCTCCGATCTGTTCCATTGGATGTAGGATCAGTTAGCTGTGTTGCTTGCTGCTGATGCTGTTTGATATGCAGATGGTCCTGTTTGGTAGCTTCACCAGGTTGGCACTTCATTTTTAGGTCTGCCTGGTGCTGCTCATGGCATGCCCTCCTTTCCTGTCCATTGTGATGGGTGAGAGCAGGATTTACAAAACCATGAGATTACAGATTGTGCTGGAATACAGCCCTGCTGCTGTCGATGTCCCACAGTGCCTCAGAGATACCCAGTTTGAGATCCTACATCTCTTCGAAGTCTGTCCCATTAAGAACTGTGATAATGTCACTCAACACGATGGAGGTTTTTCTCAACTTTAAGGCAAGACTTTGTCTCCGAAAGGAATGTGTGATGGTCGCTCTTACTGATACTGTCATGGCCAGATGTATCTGCCGCTGCTCAATTCATAACAATGAGATCAAGTATGTTTTACACTCTTGTTGGTTCCCTCACCACCTGCTGCAGATTCAGTTGAGCAGCTATATCCTTTAGGACCTGACCAGCTCAGTCAGTAATTCTGTTGCAGAGGTAGTCTCGATTGTGGACATTGAAATCCTGTACCCAGAGTACGTTTGACACCATTTTACTTCCTCAGTGCTTTCTCCAAATGGTGTTCAACATGAAGGAGAACTGATCCGTCAGCCAAGGGAGGATGGTACGTGGTCATCAGCAGGAGCCATGAGACTTCTTGGTCTCCGGAGCCAATGCTGTATACTCCCAGGGCAAATCCTCCCTGTCTGTATGCTACTGTGCCACCACCTCTGCCTGGTCTGTCCTGCTGGTGGGACAGGACATATCCAGGAGATTTCAGGAGAAAGTGAAGATTGCAGATGCTGGAGATCAGAGTCAAGAGTCTGGTGCTGGAAAAGCACAGCAGGTCAGGCTGATGAAGGGCTTAGGCTCAAAACATCGATTCTCCTTCTCCTCAGGTGCTGCCTGACCTGTTGTGCTTTTCCATCACCACAATCTCAATATCTTGGGATGGTGATAGTGGTGTCTGGTCATAGTCATACTCATGAAATCAATCCTTACAGACAATGTCAGGCTGTTCCTTGATTGGTCTGTGAGACAGCTCTGCACATTTTGGCACCAAAATCCAGATGTTAGTCTGGAGGACGTTGTACCATCAAGAGCGCTGAATCTGTGGTTGTATTAAATGGTGCCTTCTTAGATGCCGAGTGGTCCATCCAGTTTCATTCCTTTGTTGAGACTTTGCAGTGATTAATATAGTGAGTAGCTGGCTGGGCCACTGTCAGGTTGGCAGGTTTTTTTTCCGCCATTAACAATGATTCCATGGAGATCAGGAGATTCCTAATTCCAGGTATTTTTTCTTGAATTCAGATTCCACATCTGCCAAGATGGGATTGGAACCAGGACTTCAGTCGTTTTTTTTTTAATATTTTGGATAAAATTTAAACACATTATGTTTGTTCACTCACTTTAAATATCACTTACCCAGGTTTTGTTTCTTTGTGAAACACTGTTCATCATCCTGTCTCCTCCATCCTTTGCTCCGACAACAAAAGTTTGGAGTACATGGAGTTTCTCTGTCACTAAGACTGAGATAATCTGATCTGCTGCATCCCTCCCTCCCACTAGCCCAGTGAGTCAAACTGCCTCACGTGGTGCTCCCGGTTTTTGTCCTAAACTTGCATCTTTCTCCAACCTCATGTCAAGCCTTATCAGAGCTCATCTTGACCTTTTACCCTAATCTCACTAAACCATAGACTTTCCAACTCTCATTCCTCCTCCTCCTCCTCCTCATCCGTCTCCCTCACCGATTCATAGATATTCTTCCTTGTTCTGTCTTTTCTGGTTATGTCCTTCTCTCCCAAAATCCTGCTCCATCTCCACTCTCCCTTTCCTTTCTGAATTCCTTGCATTTGGTGTCCTTGGTCCCTTCTGGATTTTATGTACATACTACCAGGAGGTGACATTGTGCAAAAGTACCATGTTGGGTTTCACATGTACACTGACGATGCCCAGCTGTCCCTCTTCATTACTCCACTGTTACTCAGTTATCAAACTGCTTACCACATTCCCACTACTCGATTAGGTGCAGTTTCCTCCAATGAAACATTGTAGTGGTTAAACCCGTTGACTGATAAATTCCTTTCCCTTACTGCTGAGCCCCTCCCTCTCACTGGGAACTATGCAGCAGAACTACACTCTTCACAGTATTGCAGTTATATCTGACGCGAAGCTGACCTTCTGATCAGACATCTACACAATCCCAAACACCAGGAATTCCAATCTCTTAAACATTGCTTGTCTCCTCCTCATCCCAGCTCCATTGCGACTGAAACCCCTTACCCGTGTCTGTGTTGCCTTAAACTTGACGAATCCAAAGCAGAGCCCTTAATTCTTTGACTGGCTCAGAATTTGGTTTCAGGCTCCCCTCTCAGTATTTACGTTCAGACACATCAGTACTTATTCTGTCAAACCCCTTAAGAATCTGGTGGTGCGGTCTGATTGTGGCTGGTGGAAATGGCAGAGGCTGATGTGTTGTATCTGGGTGGAAGCTAAGGACTTGGCGGGGGGGGGGGGGGGTGTTCTATCCTCGTTGGAGATGTGGGTTTCAAAGGCAGAGGTGCAGGAAGTGGAGGAGATATAGTGGATGGTATTGACCACATGGGAGTGGAAATTGCAGTCCTTGAAGTACGGGGCCATTTGGTATGTTCTGGCCTCACTGGAACACAGCAGTAAGCATGAGACAGAGATGTTGGCCAGGGAACAGGCTCGTGTGTTAAAGTGGCAGGCAGCTGGAAGCTTGGGGTCTATTTTTGCAGCAGAACGGAGATCATCTGTCGCCATTTCCGCCAAGGCCACTGAGATGCTGCCAGACACAAGTTCCTGTCCACTCCATTAACAGCTATGCACCCTCCCAGACAGATCATAATCCACTCCTTTGTCTTTCCAAAAGTTCCAGTCTCTCTCTGAGTTCTGTCCCTGCCTATTATTTACTGTTTAACCCCTATCTCCTGCGTACAAAGATCTGCAGGTTAGTTTAATTGGCCAAGCTAAATTTCCCATAGTGTTCAGGGATGTGTAGGTTAGGTGCATTAGTCAGGTGAAATATACAGAAATAGGGTAGGGGAATGGGTCTGGGTGGGATACCCTTCGGAGGGACCTTTTGGGCCGAATGGTCTGTTTCCACACTGTCAGGATCCTAATTTTCCCAGCTCCCATCGGTTCTGAGGCAGGGCCACTGGACAGATTTCTGTTCCCAGATGCTGCCAGACCTGCTGAGCTTTCCCAGCACCTTCTGCTTGTTGTTCCTGATTGACCCCATCCATACACCTTCTGGGTGTGATTCAGACAGGGGGAGGATCCCACCACTGACCTCACGATGGGGTCCAGCTGATTGGTGGAAGCTTCGGACCAATAGGAAAAGGTGGCGGGACTGGTAGACAAGTCGAACCAGCTGGTCACCCAAACAATGGGAGTGAATGAGGGGCGTGGCCAGTGGGATGACACGTCACCAGTAACTCGGCAGACGCAGTGCCATGTGACTCGGCTGTTGGT
This sequence comes from Chiloscyllium plagiosum, assembly GCF_037043375.1. NCBI lineage: Eukaryota > Metazoa > Chordata > Chondrichthyes > Orectolobiformes > Hemiscylliidae > Chiloscyllium > Chiloscyllium plagiosum. The sequence continues at coordinate 69,455,000 of NW_028270175.1, read as the reverse complement.
GAATGTGGGAGAGGCAAACAGGGAAGGGGAGAGTGGCCTCGGAGACACGGAGATAATGAGTCACTTTAGACTGGGAAGTTTTAATTACACTCTGTGCGGTTCGTAAGTCTGAATTAGAAACTCTTAATCCCGCGTTTGCAGCAGATGGGAAAATGGCTGCGGCCCTCAGGCGGTGAAAGGTCCTGGGGTATGGCCGCCATTTTTATTGGAGGCAAGATACAGTGAGGCACATGTGCATGTCCCCTTCCTAGGATGGGGGGGGGAGCGTACGATTTCAAGAGAGGCATTTAGAGATCAAGCACATACCAAGAGAAAAGTATGTCTTTGTATTCTTCCTGCACTGACTGAGTTTTGTTTTGTGAATTCATTTCATAGGATATTAAATCCTAATAATTGAGACTGGGATCTCAAAGCAAGTTTTTACAGTCAATGGAGTCATCAGGATCTGAATATCATTGGCATTTAATTGTGGAAGGAGAAAGGTTTGTTCTGTTTGTGGGAAGATATCTCCAATATTTTTGTTAAGCAGAAAGATGTACAAATTCGTGGTTGGATCACCCATTGGGTGTGTGCTCTGTTCTGGACCCTGCAGCTGAGGAAGGAGATATTGGCCTGAGAGGGAGCATAGATTTATCCAAATTACACCTCGCCTCTTTGGAAGAACTCTCAGATTGAGACCCAATCATCCACTTTATGAAAAACTTCATATTTTCAATTACCTTCAAACTTCCCATTTAAAGTCCTTTCGGACTCAAATTCCAGTACCTATTCCAGCTTCTGACAACTGTCTGTTCATTCAGAAACTGCTGAGGTCCATGTTGACTCTGGGGTTACAAAGGGCTGAATTGAAAGATGTGGTGCTGTCCCTGAGCTCCCATTGACATACACTGGAACAGTACAGGAGGCTGAGGGGAGTGTAGGTGTGAGCAGACAATGAAAATGACAGGGCTGCACTGAGAGTGCTGCTTGGCTCAATGATAGTGTTCTGGAGTTGGGTGTAAACAGACTGATGTGAGACAGGGAGAAGGTGAAGCTGAAACTCAGTTTCACTCCAGGCCTTTCAGAAATTCACATGGTCCCAATGGGAACAGCCAGTTTTTAAGTGATACCTGCGGAGTATTTGTTAACAGTTTTTAAAGTATTTTTCCTGAGGGCAGTTGAGAGTTAACCACATTGCTGTGGGTGTGGAGTCACATGTTGGCCAGATCAGGTGAGGATGACCGTTTCCTTCCATACAGGACATTAGTGAACCAGATGGGTTTCTAACAATTGACAATAGTTTCATGGTCATCATTCGCCTTTTCATTCTAGATTGTATTCAATTCCGATGCCACCATCAGCCATGTTGGGATTCTATCCCTAATCCTGGGAACATTGCACATGTCACTCATCTGGCAGGAATACCATTTAGCCATTGCCTCCCTTTTTAGCAATGTTTAAAAGAAAGTTCCATCATTCTACGTGTACAATGTGAGATAAAATACTGCAACGTCCATGTGTCAGCCTCTCCGAAAGGTCAATCAACAGAAATTTGTTTGGGGGGAAATATTTCACTTTTTTGGGGGGGCTTATTGAACAAAAATGAATCCAAATAAAAATCTTATGCCACGGACATGTAATTTCTGAAGCCGGAGGGGGATTACAGAGACAGGGAGGGATGTGGGGCCAGAGGGGGATTGTTGTCCAAACATCACTGTGGTGTACATGGACTGCAGCATTTCAGGGAGGCGGTTAACCACCACTTTCTCCAAGACAAGTAAAGGTGGCCAATAAATGCTGGTCTGGGCAGCAAAGGCAACCTCCAGTGAATAAAACCAAGCAGTGACCTCTCTGAGCTGACTTGCTGTGAAGTTAAAAACCTCTCTGGAAATGGAGTGGGCAGAGAAGAGAAACAGTGACATTTCACAGCTGCCCTCAGAGAGACCTTACCCTTGGAAGTACTCAGAACCGGGGATAAGCTCAATGAGTTTCAGTCTCTTCTAATATCAATCTTAGTTGGTTTTATTTTATTCAATCTACAATCGTGAGTTAGGTGAGGGTTTCTTTTTAATGTCTTACGGTCTCTTGATTAAATGTTTAAGATATGAAACGTAAGCATTAAGTTATTCTCGAGCAGTATTTTTCGAGCAGTAAGACTCTGCCTTTGTCTTGGTCTGTAGATTGTTAAGGTGGAGAGATGGCCTGTTGTAGAGTGACGTGCTGTTCCTGTCGGATGTGGAAGATTAGGGCGGGTTTCAATGATCCTGATGATTGTCTGCAGGAAGTGTGATTGCTAATCCTATTGGATCGCATAGATTGGTGGAGGAGTGATTAAAGGCAGTGAGGAATTGACAGGAGCCGGGGGGTGTGATAGGTGACAGTCTCAGGAATGCAGGATACTGCAGATACAGTCAGGTAGATGGGTAACCACCAGGAAAGCTAGGAGGGGTAGGCAGGTACTGCAGGAGTCTCCTATGGCTATCCCCATCTCAGGCAAGTATACTGTTTTGGAAAATGTAGGTGGTAATAGACTTTCAGGGGAATGTAGCACTGACAGCCAAGTTACTGGTACTGAGACTGGCTTCGAACATAATGTGAGGTATATCCAGTTCCACATGATCGATGGTGATAGGGGACTCTCCAGTCAGGGGCACACTCTGCCATTTCTGCAGCTGACATTGAGACATCAGAATGGGGTGGTGCCTCCCTGGTGCCAGTGTCAAGGATGTCTCACAGAGGGAGCAGAATATTCTCAAAAGGGAAAATAACCAGTGGGAGGACATTGTACATTGGTACCAATGGCATAGGAAGGGGAAAGCATGGGGCCCTGACGAGCAGGGAGATTTGCTAGTGCCACTCGGGAGGCATTAAACCAGTGAGGGAGTTGGGGTAATCCTAAAGAGATAGTGAGAAAAGAGATGAGTCTGAGGTTGGTACTGTTCACCAGTCAGACTGTCAAGGCAGGCAAGAGCAAGTCACAGAATGAGGTGTGACGGACCAGTTGCACTGCATTTATTTCAGTGCAAGAGACCTGACAGGTCAGGGAGGTGGGCTCAGGGTTTGGTTTTGAACATGGCACTGGGATATTACAGCAATTATAGAGGCATCACTCAGGGATGGATAGGACTGGCAGCTTAATGTTCCAGGGTATAGATGCTATAGCAAGGATAGAAAGGGGGCAACAGAGCAGGGAGAGAGGTGTTTTTGATTAGGATAACATTATGACTTGGGCTTCGGGAGGATATTCCTGGGAGTACATCCAGGCAAGTTACTTGGTTGGTACTGAGAAATAAGAAAGGGTTGACCATCTTACTGGGATTGTATTATAGACTCTCTCCCAATAGTCAGCGGGGAATTGAGACACAATTTTACCAGGAGACCTCAGTTATCTGTAAGAATAATATGGATGCAATGATAAGGGGTTTTAACTTTACCAACATGGCCTCTGAGTGCTGTAGTGTTAAGGGCTTGGATGGAAAGGTATTTGTTCAGTGTGTACGAGAACATTTCAGATTCAGTTTGTAGGATGTACCTACTAGAGAAGGAACAAAACCTGACCTGTTTCATTATTCATTCACAGGATGAGGCTGTCACTGGCTCGGCCAGCATTTATTGCTGCGTTTACCCAGAGGGCAGTTAAGAGTCAACCACGTTGCTATAGGTCTGGAGTCCCATGCAGAGCAGGCCAGATAAGGATGGCATTTTCCTTCCCTAAAGGTCATTAGTGAACCACATTGGTTTTTCCAACAATTGACAGTGGAATCCTTGTTGTCACTAGATTATTTTTTCCAGATATTTATTGAATTCACGTTCCAAAATCTGCCATGATGGGATTCAAACCCGGGTCCCCAGAACCTCATCTGGGTCTCTGGATTAACTGTCTAGCGATAATTTCAGTCCGTCATCACTGCCTCTTAGGAAATGAGGCAGGGTGAGTGACTGAGGTATCAGTGGGGCAGCGCATCAGCACCAAAGATCCCACAGTATTGTGGCTCAGTGGTTAGCGCTGCTTCCTCAGCACCAGGGACCTGGGTTTGATTCCAGCCTCGGGCAACTGTCTTTTTTGGAGTTGGCACATTCTCCCCAGTGCTGAAAATGTGTTGCTGGAAAAGCGCAGCAGGTCAGGCAGCATCCAAGGAACAGGAGAATCGACGTTTCTGGCATAAGCCCTTCTTCCCATCGTGTCTAGATGCAGTATATGAGGTTTTGGGATGTGCAGGCAAACCTCTGCCTGTTGTGAAAAGATCCTTTTGGGAACTTAGACAGATGTCAGAGGGAGGTGTGGCCGCATGTTTTACATCTCCCATGGCGGCAAGGTGTAGACCGAACAAGAAAGGCGCAGCGGGAATGGTCTCTGCGGAATGCAGATAAAGGTGGGGAGGGAAATATGTCTCTGGTGGTGGGGTCTGACTTTAGGTAGCAGAAATGACAGAGGTTAATGTGCTGTATCTGGAGATGAGTGGGGTGGAAGGTGAAGACCGCAGGGTTATATTCTTTATTGTTGCTGGAGGGGTGGGGTAAAGGCGGAGGTGCGGGAAGTGGGGAGTATGTGTTGATCAAGTCAGAGGAAATTTACGGTCCGAGAAGTAGGCCTTTCTGGGATGTCCTGGAATAGAATCCAAAGAGATTAAACAAATATATCACAGACAAAAGATTAGCTGGACCAGAGAATAGGACCCCTTAAAGGTCAACAAGGCTGTCTATGGAACCACAGGGAGTGCGAAAGATATGCAAATATTTCACGTCATTTTTACTGGAGAAGTATATGGAAGCTCGAGAGTTTGGAGAAATAAACAGTGATAACTTGAAAAGTGTTCATGTTACAGAGGAGGTGGTACTGGATGTCTTAAATCGCATCAAGGTGGATAAAGCCCTGGAAAATGATCAGGTGTATTCTGGAACTTTCTGGAAATCTAGTGAAGTGACTGTTGGGCCTCTCCTGAGGTAAAAGTGAGGTCTGCAGATGCTGGAGGTCAGAGCTGAAAATGTGTTGCTGGAAAAGCACAGCAGGTCAGGCAGCATCCAGGGAACAGGAGAATCGACGTTTCGGGCATAAGCCCTTCCTGAAGAAGGGCTTATGCCCGAAACGTCGATTCTCCTGTTCCCTGGATGCTGCCTGACCTGCTGCGCTTTTCCAGCAACACATTTTCAGCTCTCCTGAGGTATTTGTATCGTTGATAGCGACAGGTGAGCTGCCATTATTTTAAAAAGGTGGTAAGGAGAGGCCATGGAACAAGAGAACAGTGAGCCTGAAGTCAGTGGCAGGCAAGTTGTTGGAAGGGATTCTGAGGGACAGGATATCCATCTATTTTGGAAAGGTAAGGAATGACAGGGAGAGTCAATGTGGCTTTGTACATGCACAATTGTGTCTCAGTAACTTGACTGAATGTTTTGAAGTGACAAAGAAAATTGATTAAGCCAGGCGGTGAACGTTGTTTATATGGACATTCAACAAGGTTCCACAAAGCAGACTGGTTAGCAGGGTTAGATAACATGGAATGCAGGGAGAGCAAGCCATTACAAAACTGCCTTGAAGGTAGGAGACAGAGGATATGTTGGAGGGTTGCTTTGCGGACTGGAGGCCTGTGAGGAGCAATGTGCTGCAAGGATGGATATTGGGCCCTTAAATAAATGACTTGGATGTGACTATATGAGGTATGGTCAGTAGGTTTACAGAAGAGACCAAAATTGGAGGTGTCGTGGACAGTGAAGAAGGTTAGTTCAGAATACAACAGGATCTTGATCAGATAGGCCACTGGGGTGAGGAATGGCAGACGGAGTTCAATTTAGATAAATGTGAGCTGTTGTATTTGGAAAGGCAAATCAGGGCAGGACTGAAACACTTAATGGTAAAGTCCTGAGGAACATTGCTGAACAAAGAGACGTTGGAGTGCAGGTTCATAGTTCCTTGAAAGTAGAGTCACAGGTAGGCGGGGTAGTGAATGCAGCATTTGGTACCACCCCCCCCCCCCTCCCCCCCCCGGGGAGTTGGAGGCTGAGAGGTGATCTTATAAAATCATGAAGGGCATGGATAAGGTGAGTAGTCAGGGACTTTTTCCCAAGTTCGGTGGGTCCAGAACTAGATGGTACAGGCTTAAGGTGAGAGGGAAACGATTTAAAAGGGATCTAAGGGGCATCTTATTCATGTTGAGGGCATTACAAGTATGGAATGAACTGCCAGAGGAAGGGGTGGAGGCTTGTACAATTGCAGCATTTAAAAGGCATTTGATTGGGTATATGAAGAGGAAGGTTTTTGATGAATAAGGGTGAACCGCTGGCAAATGGGACTCCATTAACGCTTTCCGTTATTGGTCAATGCATTGAATACAGAAGCTGGGACGTCATACTGTGGCTGGACAGGACGTTGATTAAGCCACATCTGGAATTCTGATTTCAGTTTGAATTTCCCTGTTCTGGGAAGGATGTTGTGAAACCTGAAAAGGTTTGGACAAGATTTACAAAAACGTTGCCAGGATTGGAGGATTTGGCCTACAGGGAGAGGCTGAATAGGCTGGGGCTATTTTATCTGGAGAGTCAAAGACTGAGAGGTGACTTCATGGAGATTTATAAAATCACGAGGGGCGTGGATAAGGTGAGAAGCTGGCGTCCTTTTCCCTCCGTTTAGGTGCGTCCAAAACGAGAGCACATGGGTTGAAGTTGAGAGGGCAAAGATTTAAAAGGGATACAAGTGGCAACGTTTTCAAGCTGAGTGCGGTGTGTGTATGGGAGGAGCTACCAGATGAAGTAGTGGAGACTGATAAAATCACAACATTTAAAAGGCTTCCAATTGGGTACATGAATAGGAAGGGTTTTGATGGATGCAGGCCAATAGATGGTAAATGGGAATCCATTAGTTTAGGATTCCTTGTTGTCACAGACGAATTGGACCAAAGGTCTGTTTCTTTGATCTTAATAAATTAAGATGTATTCCTCTATTGTGTGGAGAGCTAGCTGAAGCACAGATAATTATCCTTGGAGCTGAGAAGGTGAAGCAGTGATTTCGATCTGGTGCAGATTTGGTTCCAAGGTCTTGAATTTGCAGAGAGAGAGAGGATTTCTTAACACTTTCACAATCTTTAGTAACTACTTTCAAGTAATTGGCAAATAATACAAGGTGAAAATGTGAACACTATTTTACTCAAAGTTCTGAGCATCTGGAACAGTCTGAACAACACAGATTCAGCAGGTATTCTGAAACAGACTTGGAATTTTACTTTTTAAGGAAAGATTTGGGGGCTGTGGGCACATGGGAGGGGACTTGGGACAGATTTGCAGCATCTCCAGAGGGAGAGAGTACAGCCCCAATGGGCTGAATAGCCCCCAGGCCCTGTGCTCTGTGATACTGCCCCATTCACTGTGAATGATGAAGCTCATCCCAAGGCAGAGAGAGGGATGAGCCCTCCACTCTCATCACAATGGTGTCCGGCTGATTGACGGCAGCTCCAGACCAATGGGAGAAGAGTCTGTGTGGACCTGCAGCCAATGGGATTGAACGAGGGGTGTGGCCAGCAAGACAACACATGTCCATGAGCTGTGCGGGTGGAGTGTCACTGTTTGGGGTTGGGAGAGACAGCAGAGACTGGGACAGAGGCTGTTGGACCTGAATTACAAACTCCCGGTAAATTAAAACCAAAATAACTGCGGATGGTGTAAATCAGAAACAACAACCAGGAGGTTCTGGAAAAGCTCAGCAGGTCTGGCAGTATCTGTGAAGAGAAATCAAAGTTAAAGTTTAAGATCCGGTGTCCCTTCCTCAGGACAGATATTACTGAGAAAAAAAGTCAGTTTATGTGCAGAAGATAGTGTGGGGGGTGGATAAAAGGAGAAAAGGATAGGTGGGGATAGAGTGAGAGGATACTCAACCACGTGATAAACTTCACTGACAGCACAGTGTTGTTGTGGCCAAGGCATTGGCAATGTGTGAAGGTGAAGGGCAACGGAAAGGAAAGACACATTGACCAGGAAGAGGAGGAAATTTTCATGGTATGGGATGAGAGGTTTTATAGAACTTAGTGCACATTGTAAAACACAAATTTCAAAATCCAAATTCTGCACCATTTTCCCTCCCTATAATGCATTTTGCACTCCCTGAAATATCAACTGTGTGTTTCTCCCTCCACAGATACCAATGATCAGTGCCAAAGCCCCATTGCCTGTGGAGAAGGTGATGTTTGACTTCGTTGTACAGCTGCAATTCGTGTGGTGAAGGTGCTCCCACAATGTGGTTGGGTAAGAGCTGTTTTAGATTATTCACTCAGTAACATTGAAGAGTTGACAATGTATGTGCAAATCAACAACAGTTTGTTTTTTTATCATGTTTATAAATCCACAGAAATACTATTGAGAACTTCTGACGTAAGGCCACAGATGGGGATATTAGGTCAGGTGATCAAAAGAATTGCCAAATAAGCAGGTTTTGAGGAATACCTTAAAGGAGGAAAGCAGGTCTGAGGGGGTTAGGGTGGGAATTCTAGACTGTGTTGCCTTGGCAACGGTAGAAACAGCCAGACAATTGAAGCAATGAATAAACTCATCGTTGGGAGTCTGAAAGAAAATGAGTTGTCGGGGTCTCACAGGTTGTGTGGTGCAGGGAGACAGGGATGTTCACAGCCAGGAATTACATCAAGGGTGAGAATTTTAAATTGTTGCTTGTTAATAGGAGCCTTTTGATGGATCAACACGTTTTGGTACAAGTGAGCACTTGGGCAGGAGGGTTTTAGATACTCTTGAGATTACATGTAAATTGAATATGGGAGGCTGGCCAGGAGTGTTTGGATAATGAAGTCTGGAGATAACACAGGGATGGACGAGTATTTCGGTCAATGAGCTGAGACTAGGGTGGGGTTGGGTGATGTCACTAATGTAGAAATAGTGCTTTTGGAGTTGGGCTGCTCCTCCTCCTCATCACTCCGGCTCACCAAATCACATATTGTTCCTTGTTCTACCTGTCTGTCTTTTCTGGTTATGTCCTTCTCTCCCATTCTGCTACAAACTAATATTTGACCCCACCGTTGTTGGAAAACCTGCTCCATCTCGACTCTCCCTTTCCTTTCTGAATTCCTATATTTGGTGTCCCTCAAGGATCTCGCCTTGGTCCGTCCTGTTTCTCACCTACACACTGCCAGGAGGTGACATCGTCCAAAAGCACCGTGTTAGGTTTCACATGTACACTGACAATGCCCAGCTCTCCCTCCCCATTATCCCTCTCCATTACTCAGTTATCAAACTGCTCATCACACTCCCACTACGCGATTGGCTGCAATTTCCTACAATGGACTGTTGCAATGATTAAACCCATTGCCTTCAGTTGCTATTAAAAATTACTTTCCCTTACTGCTGAGCCCCTCCCTCTCCCTGGGAACTGTCTGAGGCAGAACCGCACTCTTCACAATATTGCTCTCATATCTGACCCCAAGGTGACCTTCTGATCAGACATCTACACAATCACAAACACCAGGAATTCCAATGTCTTAAAATGTTGCTGATCTCCACCTCATTCCAGCTCCATTAAATGAAACCCCTGATTCATGTCGGTGTTGCCTTAAACTTGACGAATCCAAAACAGAACCCATGATTTTGTGACTGACTCAGAATCTGGTTCCAGACTCCCTCATGATGGGAAACATCCACTCAGTATTTACCCTGTCAAACTCTTTAAGTATCCTGCATGTTACAATGAGATCCCCTTTCATTCTTCCCAAATCCAGTGAGTAGAGTCCCAACGTCTTCAGTCTTTTCTTAAAAAAAAATCCCTGCAAACCAAGGATCATCCCAATCAATTTTCTGTGAAATGCCTCTGATAAAATGGAGTATTTCCTTACAGAAAGGGACCAAAACTTCTGTCATTACTCCAGATGTGGTCTGACTCGCACTTTATAAAGTTACTCTCAGGTATATACTCCAAACAACTTCCTTTAAAGTTGCACAGATGTAGTTGGAAATGCTCAGCAGGTCATGCAGCATCTGTGAAGGAAAATCAGTTAAAGTTTCTGGTCTGGTCACCCTTCCTCAGATACGTTAACTCTAATTTATTTTCGCACCTGCTGTTAGACCTGCTGAGCTTTTCCAGAAACTTCTGTTTCTCTTCCTGGTTTCCAGCATCTTCAGTTGTTTCGGTTTTCACATCCTTTAAACTTGCCATCCATCCTCTAGGATTTGTCATTTCCACATTGGAAAAAGATTCACATTTGTTTGGTCTCCCCTACCCTGGGAAAAAAGAAACCATGACTAGTCAACCTATCATTGCTCCTCATAATTTTATAAAGTTCTATAAAGCCACCTAAAGTGTCCAGTGCTGCAGGGAAATAGCCTCAGCCTATTCAGCCTCTTCCTATGGTTCAAATGTTCCAATACTGGCACCACAAGGTAAAACTTATCTGAACTCTTGCAAGTTTCCCAACTTCTTTCCTGTAACAGGGAGACTGGAATTGAAAGCAGTCTGGGGATTCCAAAAGTGGCTGAGCCAATAAACTGTACAACCGAAACATGATCTCCCAACTCCTATCCTCAATGCACTGCCCAATAACAGCTAACATACCGCACACCACCTTCACCGACCTGTCTACCTTCAACCACACTTTCAAGGAACAATCACCCTACACTGCATGGTCTGTTTGTCTGTCAACACTTCCCAGGAACTTGCCATTAAGAGGTTGAGTCCTATTCTGATAACATCTTTCTGAAATCATGGAGACCACAATTGAATGCAGTATTCTAAAACTGGCCTCACCAATGCCCTATTCAGCCACAACATGACCTCCTAACTCCTATACTCAGTGACAGAATCTCCACAGTGTGGAAGCAGGCCTTTCTGCCCATGACACCATACCAACCATCGGAACAGTATTCCACCCTAACTCTGTAACCTACCATTACCCAAAGCTAATCCATCTAAACTGCATGTCTTTGGAATTGTGGGAGGAAATTAAGAGCACCCAGAGGAAGCCCACGCAGACACATGGGGAGAATGTGCAAATACCACACAGACAGTGGAATCAAACCAGAGTCCGTTTATTGACCAGCACATTCCATGAAAGGTCAGTGTCCCAAATGCCACATTCAGCACCTGATCTCCCTGAAACTCCATTTTCCAGGAACTATGCAGTGTTCTGAGCCCTTCAGAGGAAATTAATGTGAGGAGGAGAAAACACGAACAGGGTTGAGTTGTAGATCTAGAAAATAACTCCATCTTCCCCCTCTCTGTTCCCCCCATCTCCCCCCACTCTGTCTGGTTCCCCCCCTCCTGTCAGTCAGTCCTTTGTCGGCTCCTCCACCTCGTCGGTCGTCCCTCCCCCGTTGGTCTGTCCCACAATCTGTTGGTCTGTTCCTCCATCTTTTGCCCCCTCGGTCTGTCCCCCCTCTGTCAGTCGCCACCCTGTCGATCGCACACCCGTCTCTTTCCCCCCTCCATCGGTTGTCCCCCCTCAGTCTGTTCCCCCTCTTTGTCGGTCGCCCCCCCAACCGTCGGTCGGTCGCCCCCTCTGATCCCCCTGTCTGTTCCCCTCCTCTCTAATCCCACTTTCTGTCCCCATCCATTTCTGTGCCCCCCCTCTCTGTCCCCCCTCTCTGTCCCCACTTATTTCTGTCCCAACCCTCTCGATCCATCCACCCTCTCCTACCCTCCGCCCACCCCCCTCTGCCTACCCTCCCCTCTCAGCCCCCTAGTTCTGTACTCCCCCCCTCCGCAGGGAAAATATTTTGTCTATTTACCCTATCCATGCCCGGCCTGATTTTAAAAATCTCTTTCAGGTCACCGTTCATCCTCTGACGCTCCAGGGAAAACAGCCTATCCAACCCTGGCAACATCCTGTACTTCTTTTCTGACCCCTTTCAAGTTTGAGAACATCCATCTGATAGGAAGGAGACCAGAATTGCATGGAATATTACAAAAGTTGCCGCAATATGACCTCCCAACCGCTACACTCAATGCTCTGACCAATAAAGGCAAGCAGACCAACTGCTGCCTTCACTATCCTATCTACTTGCTACTCTACTGTCAAGGAACTATGAACCAGCACTCCAAGGACTCTTTGTTTCGCAGCACTCCCCTGGAACTTACTATAAACTGTATAAGTCCTGCTAAAGTTTGCTTTTCCAAAATGCAGCACCTTGCATTTTTCTGAACTGAACTCCTCAGCCCATTCACCCATCTGATCCAGATCCCCTTGTACTCTGAGGTAATCTTTTCACTGTCTGCTACACCTCCCATTTTGGTGTCATCTGCAAACTTACTAACACTACCTCTTATTTTCACA